>NC_141990.1:90258879-90558879 GCF_049901715.1 Pseudonaja textilis
GCCCTGAATCAGGCCCAACACAACAGTGGCACTAATCCCTCTAAGAGTGGGGCTTCACGCCCCAGATTGGTTTGGATTTCTCAGAATTACCTCCAAGGACAGCAATGCCACAAGATAGCCAAAAGTTAATAGAATAGAAATAGAATATAAATAAAATAGAATAGAACAGAACAGAACAGAACAGAACAGAATAGAATAGAATAGAATAGAATAGAATAGAATAGAATAGAATAGAATAGAATAACAGAGTTGGAAGGGACCTTGGAGGTCTTCTAGTCCAACCCCCTGCCTAGGCAGGAAACCCTACACCATTTATCCAATCTCTTCTTAAAAACTTCCAGTGTTGGAGCAAGTTATTCCACTGATTAATTGTTCTAACTGTCCGGAAATTTCTCCTTAGTTTTAAGTTGCTTCTCTCCTTGATTAGTTTCCACCCATTGCTTCTTGTCCTGCCTTCAGGTGCTTTGGAGAATAGCTTGACTTCTTTGTGGCAGAGAAGCAAAGAAGCATGCGTTCATAAGAAAAAAAAATTTTTTCAGAAGTAATGGCCTATTTGGGATCCCTTGCTCCCAAGGAAGTCTATATGCTCTGGGTGAAGTTCTAGTCATACCAGTTGTGCTGGAGGTAAAACCTTGAAGGTTTTGTATAAAACCCGCCATTTTTGAGAAAAGCCCAACACTGAAAGCAATCTCTGTACTTTACACATTCCTGTACCTAGCTCTTTAATTTCGTCTTCTATTGCCTTCTTTTTTGGACTCTGACCCATTTTGGACTTTGACGCGCCTTGCTTTGTGCCTTCTGTACTGGCATTATCTGCCTTCACTTATTTAAACTTATTTAACTCTCTGCCTGCATGTTGACTGCATGGGCAAACCTAGAAGCTCATAGTTGAGGCAGGACAAGCAAGCCCTGAAGAAGGGGCCTGATGGAGTAAGCAAGAAGTGAGGAAGATATTTGTTTCCTTTTGTCAACAATGGATAAGATATTCTCCTATCAAGATTATGTATTACCTTGTGATTATATTTATATACTGCTATTGGGAAGCCAAGGACCAATTCCTGGCCATTTACACAGTATGCAGTATGCCAGACAGACTATTTTGGCACAGAATATAAACTGAGCCATTTGCTATATTTTCAAAATGTATCACAACACAATTCTGAGTCATACTTCCCTCTGCCTATCAAGCGCTTCACTCCAATCCCTATTTTTGGAGGGAGAATGATTTTAAAAAAATATTTTTTGAAAAAATAAAAATTGTTCCTTAGGCATTTTAGCAGCCAAGGTATTATTTTTACTCCTTTTCCTGATTCCTCAACTTTACAAGCCAGATCACATATTTTGGGCCCACTCACACTAAAGTATTCATAAAAGACATGCTTGTAGGCATCAGTTGAACTTTGACTTAATCCAAGGCTGGCCTCTCATAGATAAACGTGGTTTCTGGAAATAATAGTGCATCATGGGTCAGCTGCAAGATTTGTTTTTCAAGTCAGGATTCCTTCAGAGACATGCAAAATTTCATTAAAAGTCTCTGGGCATAATTCCACTGAGAAGCTTCTTATGAGTCATCAGAGCTTGATAACAGGTGTGGTTTCTGGCAAAATTATGCTTTGGCTGTCTATAATAATAGAAATAAACCACTGGAAGGAATGCATGTCTGCTTTCTGAGCCTTTCCCTTGGTGTATTTTTCTGGCGACTTCTAGGGTGCCTGGCAATGCTGCTCCAGTGTCATGATAAGAAGGCAAAAGCCAGAGAATCCCTGGCTGCAGCCACACAAAGAGGGAAAACCTTGGAAGGAAACCCTTGTGTTTTCCGAGCAAAGAGCCATTGTCCCTGTCAGTGCAGCCTCAGCACACTTTATAAAGAGCAGTTCTAAATTAAGCCTCACAGCATTGCCCTTTCTGAGCTAATTAAGTTACGATCTCCCCTGAGCAAAATCTCCAACTTTTGCTTCTTCCTAATGAAGAATTCAAGATGCTCCATGAAAGGTCGCGCAGGGTTTGTCCTCCTCTTTCCAATCAGCTCCTTGCATTAAAAAAAAGGGGAGCTCAAAAAGTCCTCTTGAGACATTTTCCCAGTCTAAGTTGGCAAAGTAAGAGACCTGAAAACAGGCCATAGGCTCACCAGTATTTCCTAAAGATTAAGAATGCTGGGAAGGGCGAGGTTTTCTACCTGAAGGAAATTCTAGCATTTTTCAGCCATTCTGATAGGTAAGAAACCATGGGTAGAAACACACACTTGTTCTGTCTGAAAAACAAAACAACAAAAACAACAAAAAAGGTTGTTAGACGAAGGTGAAGTTCTACTTTGGCACAACATGAATTTCCTGGTAATCAGATATTGCAAGGCCAGAGGCTTGCAATTGTATGAAATCCTAATATGTGTTTTAGAAGCACAAAGAACTGGTTTTTTTCCCTTTTGAAGCTAACAAGCCAATAAATAATAAGCAAAATGTGCTGGCTCATCTCTTGGTGAAATTAATGGGAATTTTTTTTCTCTCTGTAGCAGAGACAAAACAGAAAATAGGCAGATTCATCTGGCCTGTTGCTAATAAACACTAGACACTTCTATCCATGATCACTTGTGATTTCTTGCACAGTCATTTTGTTTTACTGCAAGGGATGGCTAGAAGCGTCTTCCAAAGAAGCTTGTGAGCCTCGTCAAAACGTGGCTACTTTCACAGTGGGAAAAGAGGTACTTCCTCTTTGAGCTTCCACTCAAAGGCAGCTACAAGTGTGACAAGTGACAAAAGTAGCGGCATATTATCACTACATAAGCTCTACAGTGTTGTATATGTGCTCATCTACACGCTACTAAAAGTCTCATTATGACCTTTAACTGGGCAATGGTGACCTTTAAATGGTGCATAATAGGGCCACAATTATTCAACCAAATTTATGGACTAATTTATAAAACGTGTCCAAAATCCAGGACCCATGACTCCCCAGGAAATTAAATTTGGGAAAGTTGTGGCTGCTTCAGTGCTATCGGCTACTACTATGCTGCTGCTGCTTTGGTCACCTTGATATACTACCTTCATCTCTATTTTCAGTGTTTCCTGGCAGTTTCCCAGGCAGTCTCGCAGTCCCTTGCTCTCTCTCCCCCATCCAGCAGCAGCCACTTATTAGAAAGGGAAGGGTAGGGAAGAAGAAAAGAAGGGAGGGAGGGAGGAAGAGGAAGAAAGAGATTGGAAGGAACCCCTATGAATTCTTCCTAGCCCATGTCATCCCCAACACACTCCTTAGCCTTCTCCAACCTGCATCACCCCCAGGCATTTTCCCCAACCCAGGCAACACTTCTTGTGTTGTCCCACACACCACCCTCATCCTGCAACACCTTTTGAGCAACCCCACACATCCTCCCTTCTGGTGCTGCCATGCAAGACACCACTAATGACCTGCACAATGCCTCTTGTGCATTCCCATGCACTCCCAGGCATACTTCCCAACCCACGCTACTTCCCCTTGTGCCATCCTAGACGAGCGTGGCACTTCATGCATTGGGAAGGGAAGGGAGATTTTTGATGCTCTCATACAACTCCCACAAGGAAACTCAATGGGGAAACTGGCAGGAAGTCAGAACTTGCTGCTGCTCTTATTGATTTTGGCATAGTGGGGGTCATACTCCTTCTGTTCTTAGGTAAGGAAGTATCTCTGAAATGATGAGCCAATAGAGCATGTATTGTCTAGTGGACGTAAAAAAAGGTGTTATGATGATGCCATTTTCATCATTTTGAAAAAGCTTAAGATCTTGAGATGACAAATCTTTTGAATAGTTTGCATGATACTTATGAACACCTCCTCATTTGTCTACAGTTAACAGCTTAACTTCTTTGCCAGGAGTTTGTGAAAGATCTTGTTACTTCACTGGAGTTCCAAAGGTTAATGGATCCTTAAGCAAGATACACAAGAGCTCAAACTCAACCTATGCAATCCTTTCCTACTTGCTTAATCTGCTAAACTAGTACCTGAGTACACTGAGAGAAGTTGGGGGTTTGAAAGTGCTTGCTTCTTCTTTCTATGCAAGAAAGTTTTTTTTTATGAGGATTACTAGATCATGACAACCATTACCATACCACATTCCCTGTTTCCTAGTTGTCTTGCATATCGAGTGATTAGTCTGTTAAGAGCAACAGCCTGTGAGTGCACCATGAGCTACCTTCTGCAAAGATCCAGGACTGCAGCTCATAGAATGTGTCAGCTCTTTTTCTTTTTCTTTTGGCCTTATTTATTTATTTGATTTGATTTGATTTGTCAATCGCTTACAAGATAATAGGTATAAGGATAAACATAGTTATGAATAGAAGAAATGAGTACATATAAGGAAAATAAAAGAAACAATAGGACAGGGACGGTATACACGTTGGTGCGCTTATGCACGCCCCCTACAGACCTCTTAGGAAAGGGGTGAGGTCAATAGTAGAAGGTCTAAGGTTAAAGTTTTTGGGGTTTGGGGAAGAAACCATAGAGTCAGGGTAGAGTATTCCAGACATTGACCACTCTGTTGCTGAAGTCGTATTTCCTGCAAAAAGTTTGGTGCAGTTAACCTTGAGTTTGTATCTATTGTTTGCTCTTGTATTGTTATGGTTGAAGCTGAAGTATTCATTGACAGGTAGGACATTGCAATGTATGATTTTATATACTATACTTAGATCGGACCAAAGATGGCATAGTTCTAGGCTTTCTAGGTCTAGAATTTCGAGTCTGGTGGCATAAGGTATTCTGCAACGAGTAGAGGAGTGGAGAACTCTTCTTGTGAAATATTTCTGGACTTTCTCAACTGTGTTAATATCAGATATGTAATGTGGGTTCCAGACTGATGAGCTGTATTCGAGTATTGGTCTGGCAAATGTTTTGTATGCTCTAGTTCAGGGGTGTCCAACCTTTCACCTTCCCTGGGCCACATTAGAAGAATTAAATTTGGTTTGGGCCGCACATAAAATAATATAACAGTAACGATACCTGATCATCCAAAAAAACCATAGAAAACATAGTTAACATATTAAATTTATTTGGAAATGAAGTTAGTGAGATGTTTTTATTATTTATTATTTATTAAAAATTATTTATTTTTTATCGCGGTTTTATTATCATGGTTTTTTTTATCACGGTTTCTTTATCACGGTTTATTTTCCAGCCAAATTTTGCGGGGAGGGGGGAAGCTCGCCCGCCTCGCGCCTACCTCTCCTCCTGCAAATGGCCCGGCTGGATGAGGCAGGACTGGAAGGCAGAAGCAGCAGCGGCGGCGGGGGCAGAAGCAGCGGCGGTGGCGGGGGCAGAAGCGGCGGCGGTGGTGGGGGCAGAAGTGGCGGTGGGGGCGGCGGCGGGGAAGAAGCGGGGCGGGGCAGAAGTGGCAGCGGGGACAGAAGCGGCGGCAGGGGCAGAAACGGTGGCGGGGGCGGCGGCAGCAACAGCAGGAGGTGGCGCTCTGACAGCGCCCACCTTTTCTGTTGCTGCTTGGCCTGGCGCTCGCCTCACCCCGCCCCGCACCTGCCTCTCCTCCTCCTCGCTGGCTCTGACATGAAGGTTGGGGTGGGCACTGGGCCGCATTACGAGGCAACCTGGGCCGCATGCGGCCCCTGGGCCGCGGGTTGGACAAGCCTGCTCTAGTTAGTAGTGTGATATTACCAGAGAAAAAGCTATGTAGGATTAGGTTAACAACTCTTAATGCCTTTTTGGCTATGTAGTTACAGTGGGCTCTAGCACTTAGGTCATTAGAGATGAGTATTCCAAGGTCCTTGACAGAGTATGGATCATCAACAAGGTCTTGACTATTCAGGTTGTATTTTATTTTCTGATTATTTTTTTTGCCAATATGTAAGACAGAGCATTTATTTGTTGAGATTTGAAGTTGCCACTTGTTTGACCAATTTAAATTTTGACCCTTCAATTTAGCCTCATGAGCATTTGCCTAAGGAAGTGAATGTTCTTCACACAATTTACTCCAAGGGCATTTCTAATCATGATGCTTTACTTTTTTAGTCCCTCCTGCACGCGGTATCATGACTTAAAAATATAGAGATTCTGTATCTATAGATAAATTTAGACCATCTGCAGTGCCATCCTGCAAGGATTATAGCTTGCAGGGGAACAAATACTTTGCGTGAAGAAGATCCCAGATAGAATCATTGGCATCTGCCTTTGCAAGGATCAGGAAAAAAATGAGATTAAGGCCTTGACCTGACACTCTAAGCAGCTGTTGCCAGATGTTATGGAGTGATGGGGGAAAGCAAGCTGTTCTCCTTTTGTGTCAGACAATTCCTTTTCCAATTGGAGCAAAAGATTCATATGGATTCTACATTTTCCATATGGGAATAAAAAAACTGTAGTTCCTCATTTTCGTCTATCATCCGATTTGTGTCTAACTGCGACATAATAGCTTATCTGCTATTAAAAACTGAACATTTCATTCAACCTCTCTTTTCTTTCCTGGCTTTCTTTTTCCATTCATACAAGATCCTTTTGGTTATTCGGTACACATTTGGAGAGGCTGGACTTATGAAAGTGTGGTCTACCTTTAGGTGGGACTTGTTGGAATGTAAGTCATTTGAGGGTCCGATGTTACACATTTACAGTTTTCAATAGCCATATACAGATATGTCCCTTGACCTATGACCATAACTGTGCAAAATTTATGTTGCTAAGCAAGACAGTTGTTAAGTGAGTTTTGCTCCACTGTATGACCTTTCTTGCCACAGCTGCTAAGTGAATCACTGTAATTGTTAGCTTACAGTTGTTGAATGATTTTGGCTTCCCCTTGACCTTGCTTGTAACAAGGTCACTAAAGGTGATCACTTGACCCCAACTGCAACTGTAATAAATAAATAAATAAATAGTCAGTTGTCAAGCATCTGAATTTTGAACATGTGATCATGAGAATGCTGCAACAGCAGTATGTGTAATATTGGTCCTAAGTCACTTTTTTCAATGTTCTTGTAACTTCAAACAATCACTAAATAAACTGTTGTAAATCAAGGAGTACATGTAGAGCAGAGATCCCCAAACATGGCAACTTTATGTTATGCCCCTGGTTGAGACTGATTCTGAGGGAGAGGAGGAACAGCCGGCAGGAGTGGAAGTGTGGCACTGGAGGTTGTGGAGGAGGCTGGGGAAGGGCAGAGGCCGGCTGAGCAGTCAGAGGAGGACCCAGGCCCATCCCCTCTCCATTTTAGGGCACGCAGGGAGGAGAGGATAACGGGAGAGACATGGTTTTCTCAGGAAGAGAGTGCCTTGATCCTCTTTATGGGCTGTAGCTTTGACAACTGAATAAGAGGACGGACATGCATACAGGTGAATGCTGGAAACAAAGCGTGGAAATATCTCTAGTTTATGGTTCCTCTCTGAGTTTGGCATCCTTCCCAGTGTGTGTTCTGTCATCTGTGGATGTCCTCCAGCTCTTATCTTGCCTGGTTTGTGTTGCTTTTTTCTTCCTTATTGTAACTGTTTGTGTGGGAGTTTTTTGTCTTCCGTCAAGGATATTCGGAGCTTGGAAACAAAGTGAAGGAATAAAAGGGGCTTCACCTGTTTTCTGTGATTGTGTTCGTTTTGTATCCCACCCTGGGTCATCACACTTTAAGACTTGTGAACTTCAACTCCCAGAACTCTCCAGCTGGAGTCTTAAAGTTGCCAAGTTTGGGGACCCCTGATGTACAGGATGAGATACTGAGATACTTTGCTATACTCACACAAAGACAAGTCTCCTGACTCTTGCAGTCCAGAAAGTGAAAGAAAGGAGCAAGGAGAGGGCATGGGAACCCCTGCCCATCTGTCATCACCTACTTCCCTCTCTCCAATTTCAGAATTTCTAGTACTAAAGCTTGTTTTAGTCTCTGGTTTGCTTACTTAATTACCGATGACAACCAAAGTGAATGAAAGCTGTGTTGATGCAGTCTGAAAACAGTTGGTTATGAGCCAAATGAGATGAAGCTCTGCAACTTCCTTTTAGTCGCTGTTTGTTCTGTGAAGCAACAAAGAACCTTTGGTGTACTGTACATATGGCAAGCATTAATGAGCACTTAAGAGGATTTTTTGTTGTTCCTTACTCTTATTGTGCTTTTGCCCCGTGTTGTTCCCTCAGAGACACACACTTTTTAATGATAGCTTTAATGATAGTATACCTCAAGTCCTCAATGAGATGACAGAGAAAAAAAATATGGGAATGATTCCAGGAAAGCTGCTTCCAAATTTTCGCTGCCTTAATGTGATGTGTAAAATTATGAAGAGTAAACAGGGCCACCAAATGCTTGAGGGAAGCTTTTATTAAACTCTGGTTGAATGCTGCTACCTGCCGTGTGGCCATTTACATCAGCTCTTCCTTCTATACTTGGTATGCTTTCCCTGGATTGTCCAAAAGCCAAGATTGTAAGACTTTTATCATACTGGGTGCCATTTTGACTTTTCTGACCAAATTTTGCAGACATTTCTGATTCTAACAAACCACAACATTGGAGGCACCATAGAAAGTGTGGCAGCTTGAACTATTTCTATTAGGTATAATATCAGGTAAACTTGATAAGAAAAGTATGTCTTGACAGCAGAGAGGATTGTATTTGCACAATGCTGCAAAAATTAAGAAACACCACGAGATGAAGAAATAATTAAGAAGATATTAGAATGTGCAGAAATGGACAGACTGGCATTAAAAATGAAACAGAAAGAAGATACAAAATATTATCAAACAAGGAATTTATTTTATCAGTGGTTGGAAAAAAAAGGTGTGGAGATTAAGAGTGTAACATATATTGTTAAGCAAATTTAATACCAGATAACATGATGTTTATTAAGCACTAAGAAATGTAACTAATAAAAAATTAATAAAAAGAAGAAAGAAGAAAGAAAGAAAGAAGGAAAGAAAGAAAGAAAGAAAGAAAGAAAGAAAGAAAGAAAGAAAGAAAGAAAGAAAGAAAGAAAGAAAGAAAGAAAGAAAGAAAGTGTGGCAGCCATGTTTTTCTGAATGTTGATGCATTCTGAGGGGACATGATAAAACCAATGTGACCTGTGATAAGATGACTCATGGAAAAGAAACTTCTAAGCTATTATGATCTTATCCTCTTTCTTCCCATCCACCACACACACTTCCCTTGGTCTCAGAGATCAATTCAGTAAAATAAAAATAAAAACCATCTGGAATTATGTACGTGCACCGAAAGTATAACACAGATTATGCACACAAATATGCATATGTACACATGACCAGAAGAAGAAAAAAACTCAGAAATATTTAATATTGGCATATTTAATATTGAGGGAGATGGGCGATTCAGAAACATGAAATATAAATAAAATAAATAAAATATATATTCTGCCACTGGACCTCTAGTGTCTGTCCTCTGGATTCTTATTTTTTTTTTCTTCCAATCCCCCTTCGAAGGCTTAAAATTATTCATTCTGAGGACTGAATGTAAAAGTTTATGAGTTATTTAGATTCTGGAGATTAAATATTTCTACTACATTAGATTTGGAATAGAACAAGCAGCTTGTCTATATCCTCAAGCTACAAAAACTGAAAAGTATCTGTAATAGTATTACTAGACAGTCATTCTGAGTGCATCAATCTTTGACTTCATAAACGTTTTATCCAAGTTGGCATGGGTGCAAAAAAATTTATCTATAAAATACGGCACTAATTACTCACAGTGGGTTCTAAGACTTCCAGTAATTGTCTCTGTTGGTTTATATCTAAAGAATGTTTCTTGTTGCTTAACTAAATACATAAATAGTGTTGCTTTGCATTGCAAAGAAGAAGTATCATAGAAGACAGTTTTCTTCACTGTTAAAGAAAACATTCATTTTTTAAATCACAGAGTGACAATTAATAGAAAACAGAGAAAACACTTTGTTATTTGTGGTAATCCTAACAAAAAAACAGAGACTGGCAAACAAATTGGGACTAAAAACAGATTTCAGAACATTGGTTACACTACATCACTTTTAGTAACTAAAAATGCTGATGCAGTAGATAGCAATGCTTATACCTGCAAGCCACTTATGTGAACCCTATAAATAGTAAATAGACTACCTCAACACAAACTCTGTTCAGTCCTTGGATCTCCCAGGGAACACTGTTGATCTCTGCACAAACTGGATGAAGCAGGTTCTCCTTGCTGTACTACCTACTGCCCATAGTACTGCAAAGAATTTGCCCCATCCTGTTATTTTAAGCTTCTTTGAGTTGCAAGATATAAACCTTAGTATTTTGCTTCTATAAAGCTGAACTTTTGCTACAAAGTTTGCATGGACCTGCAGAGGCCCGCAGGAACAAAAGACCAACCTTTTCTGAATTGCTTAGATTATTATAGTACCAGTATCAAATGAGAAGATATAAGAAGGAAGAAGGAAGGAAATTTGCAAACATATAGGGAAGTTAGAAGAAAGGCAGAGGGGTTGGTAAAGAAGGAACAATCCCTAAAAACAAAAGTAGGAACTTGGAAGATTGGTTCACATGGAAGCCAATCAGCGATTGGCTTTCCTTTCAAGACAAAAAGCAGACTGGGCAATCGAGTGGTGACCATAGTTTGGACTAAGGGAGCAGCATCAAGCTGCCATGCAGAAACGTCCTAAGACACTCAACTTTCCTACCTGGAAAATAGACCAAAGTTATTCATTCAATTAAAAGATTATGAACCACCCCAGAGTCAGTTTTTGATATGGAAAGACACTTTTGATGGTATGTTTCCCACCAGCACTGCCTTCTGTTCTTCATTATCGTAATTGATGTCTCCAAAACAGAAGGTCCTATGTTGGAGATGGCACTGAAACACACATTGCATAGGAAATAGATTTGTACTTCATGGGTACCATCACAGATGTAATGCTCTCCAATCTACAAAAGAAAGAAATTCCTAAGCAAAGAGGCCCAAGTGGAGCTATTTATATTAGGTCTTCCAAAAATGAGAGAACTTCTGAATTAATTATTTTTGTTACCAAAATGGTAGTAATTTTGGTAGTAATCTGGCAACTTTCTTTAATTAATGGGATTGTTATGAGCAAGCTTCAAGGAAGGAGAAATGGACAGGTGGAGTCTCATATGAGTTGACAATTATTGCCCTATCTGACTGCTATAATAGAAATTTGGAAATTCTGGAGGCAAGACACTATTAATGACCATATTGTTCATGATGGATGATGATCACATTAGTAGTGAATCATGTGAAACATTGCCTGCAGGTGTCTCCTACTCTTCCTTTGCCTGTACTGCACAGGACAACATGTTAGAATTGCTTCATAGCAATAGCACTTAGAATTATATACCTGTTCACAGTGCTTTACATCCCTCTCTAAACAATTTACTGTCAGCATATTGCCCCCAACAATCTGGTTCCTCAGGAAGGAAGGCTGGGTCAACCTTGAGCCAGTACGAATTGAACTGCTGAATTGCTGGCAGTTCGCAGTCAGCAGAACTAGCCTGCAGTACTGCATTCTAACCACTGCACCATCACAGCTTGTTAGTGAGATGGGCTTAAATATAAATTGAATGAATGAATGAATCAATCAATCAATCAATCAATCAATCAATCAACTAACCAATCAGTCAATCAACCAATCAAACAACAGTGGATGCCACTGCAGTAAAGACAGCCTCAAGTAGTCAATCTGTGATGACCCGTAGTCTCTGAAAATAACCCCAAACCCAAAACATATATTAAAGTCCGGTAGGGCCTTCAACTTAACTTCACTGTTTTATTAGGCACAGTTTAAAGTCACAAAAGTAAATAAGGAGGCAAACAGAAAACCAAAACAAACCGCATTGATGAGAGTTCTGAAGCAAGCCGAGATAATTAATTATAAACTCCAGGAAAATAACCAAGAAAAGTCTATGGGAAGAACGCCAGCAAAGATAAACCTCTTTCAAGGTGAACACTAATTGACTTCAGCAATTCTAACTGCGCAGTTGCAAACTTATATACATAGCTCCCAGCTGCAAGCCACCAGGAGGATCATGGTAATCTCCTCTTGAGTAGACCTCGCTTTTCCCTGATCCTCTCCTCCCTGCGTGACCTAGGATGGATAGGGGATGGGCCTGGATCGTCCTCTGACTGCTCAGCTGGCCTCTGCCTTTCCCCAGCCTCCTCCACCACCTCTGGAGCCACACTCCCACTCCCTGTTGGCTGTTCCTTCTCTTCCTCAGAGTCAGACTCCACCAGTGGCATGACACAATCAGGAAAATGCATCAGCAGTGAAGTTGTCAGGATTCTGAGTTCCAACAAGACATTCTTGTTTCTATCAACTCCCAAGGTTTACGATTTGGCGGTCCTTTTCTGATTAAAATTTCAGATGTTGTGTCAGAATAACGTTGATGAGAAAAAGTGTATAATTTATGTGTCAACAGAGAATCAGCGCATCCAAATGCTTGTGACAGAACAGGATCAGGCTCTTCCAAGGCAGCATTCTTAAGGTCTCATTATGTGCAGTTTGCATAATATCTGTTGTTTAGTTCATTGAAGTGTCAACAGAGGAATACCATAGTGTTCCCTTAAATCTTATGAGTAAACTAAATCTGTTGCTAAGCCTTTTTTCCAAATTAATTTCTTGTCTCTGCAGCAGCAGCATTCTGCAAAATAAGTGAATTTGATTATATATTATGATTTTTTTAAATATTCTGGGCGGCAAATTTATGTAATTAATTAATTAGACTCTGGGATTTCTTTCTTGTTTTGCAAGAGTCCTGAAACTTAGTCAATGAAGGTTGTTTTCCAATTAAATACTATCAATGTAACAGGGACTATAAGTTATGAATCATTTATTTGAGGAACAAAGACCTGAACTTAGCTATGAATTCATGGATTTCTTTCCTCCTCTTATAAAATAAACACATATAATTCTATCCATTCCTTTTTATAAGGAAAATGATGCTTGGTGAGAACCAAGTCCTTGTTCAGTTTTTACCTCTACACTATGTTGACACTTCAATGAACTAAACAACAGATATTATGCAAACTGCACATAATGAGACCTCTTAGAGGTAGAAACTGAGCAAGGATTCTCACCAAGCAACCAAGAAACCTCAACAGTATGGATGATATCAGGGCCTTAAGTATGGAAATTCTCTTCTGATCTCATCAAATCCTCTTTCCAGAAAACTTTAGCTTGCTTCTTAACATAATAAAGCTGGGCCTCTGTTAGGCCAACCGAAGTCATAACAGAGAGATGACTCCTATAGCTCTGTATTGGTTTGGGTTTCATAATTTCTTTTACTTGAAAGTTGGTGAGAGAGAGAAAGCAAATTATGAAACTTATTTTGAATTATACTTCTGTATCTTTGATATCTTTGACTTTGTTTGCATAAGGTATGTGGCCTATAGCTTTACAAACTAATGGGCACTAGAAGCATAACTTTCAAGTTTTTCTTTATCTGTAATTTTCTTCTATAAATTTTAGTTATTTTTAGTATAAGTCTGTTTTGTCCCACTGGTGGATGTACATCTTTGGATACATCAGAGGAGTGTCCCATTAATGGGAAAAATAGACAATTTAGGCAGAAAGGATTTTCCCTCCTGCCTGCAATCTCTGTGTGCCCCCCATCTTCTCCAGAAGTTTGAGGTTCCTTCTGAATATCCATTTGAGTGATGAAAGGATTCAGAAGAATGGAAAAAACCACTGCATGCAGAAATATCCATTTCTGTAGCACTGGACAGAATGACTAATACTTGGAATCTATGTACAGTCAGATAACAGATAACAGGATAATCAGAGTTGGAAGGGCCTTTTAGGTCATCTAGTCCAACCCCCTGCCCAAGCAGGAGACCCTACACCATTTCTGACAAATGGGAGTCCAATCTCTTCTTGAAAGTCTCAAGTGATGGTGCTCCCACAACTTCCAAGGGCAAGCTGTTCCATTGGTTGATTGTTCTCACTGTCAGAAAGTTTCTCCTTATTTCCAGGTTAAATCTCTCCTTGTTCAGTTTCCATCCATTATTCCTTGTCTGGCCTACAGGCACTTTAGAAAATAGCTTGACCCCTTCCTCTCTGTGGCAGCCCCCCAAATATTGGAAGACTGCTATCATGTCTCCACTGGTCCTTCTCTTCACTAAACTAGCCAAGCCCAGTTCCTGTAACTGTTCTTCATATGTTTTAGTCTCCAGTCCCCTAATCATCCTGGTTGTTCTTCTCTGTACTCTTTCTAGAGTCTCAACATCTTTTTTATAATGTAGTGAACAAAACTGGATGCAGTACTTTAGGTATGGTCTTACTAAGGCTTTAAAGAGCGGTATTAGTACCTCCCTTGATCTTGATTGTATCCCTCTGTTTTGTTTTTTAAACAAATTTTATTAATTTTTAAAAACAATACACAAACAAACAAAATGTAGAATATAATAACATAGGACATCTTTTCTGAAAAACAAATAAAACATCTTATTTAAAGACAGGATAATTCCAAATTATCACATTTCCATACAAGCACAGTTTAATATGTATATTTATCTTATCTGTTCAACTTCATATCTTTTCCCAACTTCTCTTTATTTCTCCCTTTCCTTCTATTCAATTATATTTCTTTTGCCTTGAATTGTATATATTCATTGTATCCATCTGTCTTGTTTACAATTTCGTTATTCTCTTCCAACATTCTTCTAGCGTTTTATTAATTCAAACATAGACAAACAAAACACAAAACATAAATACATAAAACTTCTTTTTGCAAAGCGGCTTACCCCTGGTTACATCTTTTTGTACAGACATAAATCAAATTCATTATCACTTAATATACTATTTCATATCTTATTTAACATTCTATATTTTCTATATATTTTCTCTCTTCATTCACTCTCTTAATTATATTTTATTTATTTCATCTCAGTTTAGATAATTATACTTGCATCTTTTGTCCGTTCTCTTTCAATTATCTATTTATCTTTTCTTTCTAATACAATATTTCTCCTGTAATCACTGGTTGAAGTATGACAACTTTTTATCTTTCCCCTAAATTTAACACTTAAAATAATACATACTTTCCATACTGATTCTGCTTAGTACATTCTAAGTATTACATTTTCGAATTAAAAAAAGAGAGAATTAAGTTTATAAGATAGTAAAAACAATATTCCATAGAAAGTTAAACTCTATTGTTAAATCTTAAACATTTTTATACATTCCCTTTAATACATTATTAACTCATATAATATTTCAGTTTTCTAACTCGATTTCAAATACTAATATCTACAATACAATCTTATGTACTTTTGCAGAATCATTTTTTAAATTGTAATTTACCCTTTGTCTCTGAAAAAAACCCTGTTTTTAACATCTTGTTTTAAACCTTTATGACTTCTCTTTCCTTTTTCCCTTCCTTTCTTATCAATTCTAGCCTTTTTGCCCCCCCCCCCATCTCTCAAACTCCCCTCTCTTAATCTTCCCTCTCTGTTGTATTTCTCTTTTCTGTTGCTTTCTGACATTGTCTCGATTTTTCATCTTATTTTTCCCTTTCTTGGTTGCTTTTTTAAGTTCTGAATTCTCCATTTTCTTTCCCCTCTTTCTCTTTTCTTCCTCAAGTAAGATTGTCTGTCCATTAAAGATGGCTTCTTCTCCTTCCTCCCAGCCTTCTTGTTGTTGTATTTCTTGGTAGGTAGAAATCGCCATTTCTAAAAAGTGAAAAATAGATCCAGAAGAGCCCTTGCCTTCTTGTTCCTCTTCTTTTAGCTTTTGAAATTCCATTTGCAATTCCTCAACAGATAATGCCATTTTTTTCTCTTAAAAACAACCCAAATGTTTTTAATGTTTCAAGAAATAGTTCCCAAAAATCCCAAAGTCACAAAGCAATCCAAATCAGAACAAATTGTTTCATTTAGCACTTTCTTCTTTTTATATTTTCTCTTCCTGGGGTAGAGTTCAATTACACAGTTCCAAAGTAATTTTTTAGAAGTCTTATTGCCATTTATTTCTGGTCTTATAAACTCCAAGCGGTCTCCTTCAGTACAATCTTAAAATAAGTTCTTTACCTCTTCCCTCCCACTTATAGCAAAAAAGGTTTTAGTTTTTAATTCCAATGTTCAGAAATCTTTTATCCCCTTGGCTTTAAATTTCAAGTTTAGTTACCTTCTGTGCCCAAGCAGGTTTTTCCAATTTCCATCAGCTATTTCCATGGGGAGGGAGAGTGAGAGAAAATAACTTTCCCTTTCGGACTTCCTTCCGCTGCTTTGCAGTCTTCTTGGGAAACAATGTATCATTCAAACGATTAAAATTCCAGGGTGTTTAAAAGTTCCTTGTTGTCCTGGTTCAGCCAAAAAACTTCCACTTTCTCCAACTTCCTCCTGCACTATCTTACCCGGCTGCAGGCTTCTTTGTGGTGGCCATTGCTGACCACCGCTCCACTGCCTTGGGAAAAAGGAGTTTAGCCAGCTGAGGAGCGGGTTTGTGATACTCCCAAACCCCCACCTGGATCTCCTCTATCTTCAGTTGCCTCTACGGGGCAACCATATCCTCCAGATCCAGCTGGATCGGAGGCACTTCGGCAGCGAGTGCAGCAGGAACCGCACACAATCATGGATTCCTGCCACCGCCGAAGCCTTGCAAACTGGAAGTCCAATTGTATCCCTCTGTTAATGCAATTTAGGATTGCATTAGCTTTTTTGGCTGCTGCTGCACACTGCTGGCTCATATTTAGCTGGTTGTCCACTAAGACTCCAAGAACCCTCTCACAGTTACTGCTATTAAGCCTGGTATCACCCAGTCTATATGTGTACTTTTGGTTTTTCTTGCCTAAGTGTAGGAGTTTACTTTTCTCTACATTGAATTTCATTTTGTTAGATACGGCCCTAGTCTGTCTGGATCTTGAGCCTATCTTCTTAGGTGTTAGCTATTCCTGCCAGCTTAGTATCATCTGCAAATTTGGTAAGTTCCCCTTCTATTCCCTCATCTAAGTCGTTAATGAAGATATTGAAGAGTATTGGGCCTAAGACGGAACCTTGTGCCACCCCACTGCTTACTTCTCTCCATGTAGACTTAGACCCCTTAAGGACTACTTGTTGAGTACGATTTGTCAGCCAGTTGTGAGTCCATCTAGTCCACTTTTTCCTAGCTTACTAAGAAGTAGGCTGTGGTCTACTTTGTCGAATGCCTTGCTGAAATCTAAATATATCATGTCCACAGTATTTTTTTGGTCTACTAATTTAGTCACTGTGTTGAAGAATGAAATAAGATTGGTTTGGAATGATCTGTTCTTAACAAACCTGTGCTGACTGCTAGTTATTACTTTACTTGTTTCTAGACTTTGGCAGATTTGTTTTTTTATTATCTTTTCCAGTATCTTCCCAGGTATTGATGTTGGGCTGATTGGTCTGTAGTTTCCTGGGTCCGTTTTTTTTCCCTTTTTTGAAGATGGGAACCACATCAACTCTTTTCCAGTCCTCCAGTAGTTCTTCGGTGCTCCAGGGTTTTTGAAAGATATAGTGCAGTGGTTCTGAGATGACCTCTGCCAGCTCCTTTAAAACTCTGGGATGTAATCCATCAGGCCCTGGTTATTTGTTTTCATCAAGATCAGACAGGTGTTCTTTTACTATTTTTTTTTTTTTTTTGCTTATTTTAACTTTTATTTCTGGTCTGTCTTTTACGGTTATGTTTTTGATGGGTTGAGCTATAGTTTCTTTTTGCGTGAAGACCGATGCAAAGAATGAGTTAAGCAGTTCTGCTTTGTCTCTGTTGCCTGTTACTTCCTTGCTGTCTTCTCTCTTTAGTGGACTGACTGTTTCCTTGATTTTTTTCTTGTTATTTATATGTTGGAAGGAACTTTTTTTTATTATCTTTGACTTTTGTTGCAAGTCTTTGTTCATTCTGAGTCTTTGCTGTCCTGACTTTGTCTTTGCAGATTCTGGCTATCTGCTGATATTCTGCCTTAGTTGTATGTCCTTCTTTCCATTTTCTGTACTTGTCCTTTTCTTCTTTCAATTTGCCAGAGAGTTATTTGTGCAGCCATGCTGGTTTCTTCTTGGATTTCTTGTTTTTCTTTCTCAGTGGTATTGTGCTGGTCTGGGCTTCTATGATCATACTTTTCAGAGTTTCCCAAGATTCTTGAGTTGTTTTCCCCTTTAGGATTTTCATCCATGGAATCTTTCCCAAGTTCTCTATGAGTTTATTGAAATCAGCTCTTTTAAAATCCAAGACTCTGGTGTCATTATATTCTGTTGCTTGTGTTTGTGTTATGTTGAATTCTAGTATGACATGGTCACTTTCACCCAAGGTTCCTGCTGTTTCAACTCCCTCTATCACTTCTTCTCTGTTTGTAAGAATTAAGTCCAGTATAGCTGTCCCTCTAGTTTCACTCTCTACCTTTTGGACAACAAAGTTGCCAACTAGGTTGGTTAGGAACTTATTTGATTTTTCACTTGGTGCAGAATTAGTTTTCCAATTGGTATCAGGATAATTGAAGTCTCCCATTACTATTGTTGTGTGTTTCCTGCACATGTTTGTTAGTTGGTTGGCAAAAAGGACATCTATTTTTTTCTGCTTGAATGGGTGGCCTATAATATACACCTATGGCCATGTCATTCTTTTTTTTCTTTTATATTGACCCATATGCATTCTAGGAAGTTTTCATCTTTGGTTTCATGCATTTCTGTAGCAATATAGTGGTCCTTTGCATACAGTGCAACTCCACCTCCTCTTTTATGGGGTCTGGTTTTTTTTAATAGTTTGTATCCTTCTACCAGTATGTTCCAATCATGGGTTTCATCCCACCAAGTTTCTGATATTCCAACTATATCATATCTACCTTCATGTATTCATAGTTCGAGTTCACCCTATTTATTCCCCAGACTTTGTGCATTTGTATATAGGCACTTGAAATCTTTATGTCTGATGCTGTGTTTACTGTCTACATCACCTGTGTTGTGCCTGCCTGCCCCTAATTTCTTGCCACCTGTTTGATTAATGCACATGGTATGGCACGCACTATTAAATGCTTGGTTTTGGTTGACAGCAAGATTGGTAATCTTACCAGCACAAACATCTATTTTGCATGCACTAGTATCCTTATGAATTTTAGGTTTCTGGGGACAGAAATCTTCTGTATCCATTAATTCTCTGTTCCTGCTGTTCAGTTTAAATGTTTATCCGGGAAATCTGTGAATTTAATGCCAAGTAACTCAGTCCCTTTCTTTGATGGATGCAAACCATCTCTTTCGTACAGTTTTTCATTGGACCAGCTGTAGACATCATAACAATAAAACCAAAGCCTTCCCTTTTACACCACTCCTTTAGCCACACATTAAATTGCACTATGTGCTGGCCTTTCCCTTTTTGTTCCTTGTATACTGGTAGAACCTCTGAAAAGATAAGCCTACAGCCCATATTATGAAGTTCATACCCCAAGCTCTGGAAGTCTTTCTGAACAGAAAGTACATCCTTCTGGGACAGATCATTTGTACCAAGATGTATAATAGCATCAACATCACAGTCCTAATGTAATAGTCATGTAATACTGGAGGAATGTAATAGTCATGTAATACTGGGGGAATGCATAATTATGTTCTGCTCTGAACTTAGCATAAGAGAATATTTGTACTTTGCAGATTCCAGTATTTGCAATAAAAAAGTTTAAATAAAGAATTAATCTCAGTGCTTTGCTTTTCACATGGCTGTACATGGCAAACTGCTTCATCAAAACATGGATTTTTTAAAATAGAAAAAAATAGGCCACGACTGTAATTATTCTTTGGGTTTCCTCTATAAATGGGTATAGTATCTAGTAGTAGCTGGGTCCTCAGGTGACAATGCTTTCATCAAAATGACAGAAGCAATGTTGCATTGAAAATTCATTTATTTTGTTGTATGTATACAATGTTGTGATGCAAGTAGAAAAGGAGCAGGTCTTTTATGGCAAAATAACTTGCATTATTCTGACCCCTGCCTTGCAGCCCCATGAATATTCTTAGTCCAATATTCTTGGCCTGGTTAGCTAGAAATTGGAAATGTTGCAGACACACGTTGCTAGAGGGCACCAGGCCAGGGAAAAGTAACATAAATGGATACATAGTTGCCATAACAAACATAATTTTGCTCCACCGCTGAAGTATTAATATTTGACTCTGGAGGTTGAAAACTGGATCTGTATTGCAGTAATTGAGGCCTTTATCAATTACTATTTTCCTCCTTATTCATTATCTCCACCCATAGAAATTATTTTCTTCTGGAGAGAAACCTCTCTCTTTAGTACTCATGGAAATGGAATAGTGAACAATTCATTATCAATTCATTAGTCCTGAGTTGCCTAAGATGGCTGCTTCATGTTGTCTAATGATAGAACCAGCTCTGCCCCTTACTTTTTCATTCCTAGTCCAAATTTCATCCCAGTATTGTAATATTGAGAATTTTCAGAAACTGCAATTAGATTTCAAAGATCTTATCTTACCTTATCTAAAAGAATTACCAATTTGTCACATAGCTTAAAAAAATTATTTACCTCAGGCTATTGGGTTTTGTTCTTCTAGTCTAACTTATTTTTTGTCAAATATTTCATTTCAAGCAAGTTGTTTAAATACAGTTAAGTACAGCACAGCTAAAGTTAAAGTTTACAAAAGGATTCTGTTGTAGAGCGGCGGAGGAACGAGGCTGAACCAGAGTGAAACGTAAAAGGCTTTATTGCAATGAATAAAGGGTTGCCGCGTCTGCCTTCTCGCTAGGCAGACTAGCTGGCGGCAACGGGGCTGGCACTGCTCGACAGCCGCCTTTTATAGCCGGCTGTCAAACGGTGCCAGCCAATGGGAGCGGCTGGTGCTCCCGCTCAAACAGTGGACCTGGTTGGGGACTCCAACCAGTCCCAAAGACATAACACTCCTTTCCCCCAGCTGGGAGCATGCGTAGTCCTTCAGGTAAGTTGGTTGTCTGCGCTGGCGGCCAGAACGTCGCAACCCGGGCAAGCTGCTGGCTGGCGTCAAGTCCTTGCCCCCGGGAATCATCTCGGAGGTTGTTGGGGAGTGGGTTCGGTCAGGTGTGGTGCTCTGTGAATTAGGTAAGTCCCCATGTTCGGGCTGACCTTGGCGAGTTGCTTGGTCCGGCTGGCGGGCAGGTTCGCTTGGCTGTTGATTCGGTGTCCCGTGTTGACAGCTCGGGTCCTCCAGCAAACTCTCCTGGTCGATGGGGTAGATCGGATCCTGCAGGGAGCTCCTGACTGGGCAGGCTGGTATCGGCAGAGAGTCCTCGGTGCTAGGAGGTTGGGCTGGGTTGGTATCAGTTGTGCTTCTCCATCGCCTTCTGAGCTGGTCCACGTGTCTACGCCACAGGCGTCCATCTTCCAGGAGGACCCTGTAGGATCTAGGACCTGTGACTGACACAACTTGACCTGGTACCCACAGAGGATCCCCTGCATAATTCCTGGCGTACACCAGGTCATGCAAGGCAAAGTCCCTGACCAAACTGTCAGATCCTAAAGGGGTGTCTGGGCAGTAGTGGGGGTGCAGCCTGTCCAGGGTGGTCCTAAGGCGTCTCCCCATCAAAAGCTCGGCAGGGGATTTATTTGTAGCGGTGCATGGCGTCGTATGCTGGCTCAGGAGGTAACGTGACAGTTTGGAATGCCAGTTTTCCTGGCCAAACCTGGCAAGTGCCTCTTTTGCTGACCTGACTGCCCTCTCAGCCATCCCGTTGCTAGCAGGGTGAAAGGGGGCTGTAAGGATGTGTCTGATGCCCAAGTTGGCAACGTACATGCTAAACTCACATGACGTGAACTGGGGGCCATTGTCAGACACCAGTGTGTCAGGGAGCCCATGGGTAACAAAGAAGCGGGTCAGAGCCTTAACAATTGCTTGAGTGGTTGTCGAGGGTAGTAGGGCCAAGTCTATCCATTTGGAATAAGAGTCTACTACAACCAAGAAGGTCCTGCCATGTACTGGTCCAGCCAGGTCGATGTGCAGGCGAGACCAAGGACCACTAGCACTCTCCCACTTGGTAGGCGTGGCTGCTGGTGGGGCAGCCCTGGTTTCTCGGCAAGGTTGGCATGAGCTTACACAGTTGGAGATTTGGGCATCCATGCCGGGCCACCAAACGTAGCTGCGGGCCAGAGCCTTCATCCTTACGATGCCCGGGTGGCCCTCGTGAAGTACCTTCAGGATGGGTACACGAAGAGTGGCTGGGATGACTACCCTTGTCCCCCACAACAGACATCCTTGTAGTTTCGACAATTCCTGCTTACGGGTTTTGAAAGGAGCAAAGTCAGTGGTGTATTGTGTTTCCAGCCACCCCCTTCCCACCCAGTCCATAACTTGGGCAATTATTCTGTCTTTTTTTGAGTGCGCAGCAATGTCCTCGGCTGTAACCGGCAATTTAAGTTCGTTAACTTCAAAAATGGCATGAACAGGTGCCGGGTCTTTGACTGGGACTGGTAGGGGGCAGCGACTAAGGGCATCGGCGTGACTCAAGTTTTTTCCAGGGCGATGCACCAACTTGAATGAATAAGCGGCCAGGAACAAAGTCCACCTGGTCATTCTAGGTGATAGTACCTGTGGGGTTTGCTTATCCCCTGATAACAGCCCCAGGAGTGGTTTATGGTCAGTTATAAGTTCAAAATGGTGCCCAAACAAAAATTCATGAAACTTTTTTACTGCAGCTACTGCAGCCAAGGCCTCCTTATCAATTTGGCTGTAGTTCCTTTCTGCAGTAGAGAAGGTCCTAGAGAAGAAAGCGATTGGTGCCTCGGAACCGTTGGGAAGCCTGTGGCTCAGAACAGCCCCAATCCCAAAGGGAGCTAGGACCAGGGGAAGTCGTTGATCAAATTGGATTAAGACTGCATCAGATGTGAGTAAGGATTTGACTGACTTGAAGGCATGGGCTTCTTTGGGTCCCCAATGCCAGGGGGATTCTTTGTCTAACAGTCTGTGTAAGGGTTCAGCAATAGATGCATTGTGCGGGAGAAATGAGGTGTAAAAGTTTAGTAGCCCCAGAAAGGCTTGGAGCTCTGTCTTGTTAGTTGGTGTAGGTGCCTCATGGATAGCCTTTACTTTGGATTCGACTGGGTGAATGCCAGAGGCATCTATCCTATATCCCAGAAAGTCCACTTGCCTAGTGGCGATGGCACACTTCTCCCTTTTAAGTTTGAGGCCATGCTGCCTAAACTTCTCTAGGACTGCTCTGACCCTTTGTATGAGCTGAGGTCTGTCAACTGCTGAGACTAAGATGTCATCGAAATAAGGGACAACCCCTGGGAGACCTTGGAGAATCCTTTCCATGAGTGATTGGAATATACCCGGGGCTACACTCACACCGAATTGGAGGCGTTTGCACTTGAATGCCCCTCTATGTGTGACTATGGTTTGTAATTCAGCTGTCTGATCATCAACAGGGAACTGTTGGTATGCCTGGGACATGTCTAATTTGGCAAAAATGGTGCTGGGTTCGAAGGTGTGTAACAGGTGTTGAATAACAGGAACAGGGTAGGCACTGACCTGCAGATAACGGTTGAGGGTGGTTTTATAGTCTGCGCAGATTCTTAAACTGCCATCTTTCTTGAGTGGGGTGACTATGGGGGTCTCCCATTTGGCAAAATCAGTTGGTTTTAAGACCCCTTGCTTTAGTAATTTATCTAATTCTAAATCTAACTTGGGACGGATGGCGAAAGGCACTCTGCGTGGCTTAAGGAGAAGAGGAATTGCCTGGGGGTCCACAGAGAAGGAGATGGGGGTGCCAGAATAACAGCCCAGCTCGCTGCTAAAAACATCAGAGTAATCTGAGAATAGGGCGTCTACGTCAGAAGTTGAGACAGCATGGATCCCAGTTACACTAAGGCCGAGGGAGGGGAACCAATCTAGTCCCAACAGACTGGGGAGGGCACCATTAACAACCACCAAAGGCAAATGGCCTTTAAAGGCTTGGAAATGAACTAAAAACTTGCCTTTCCCGAGGACAGGGATGTTCTTGCCCTGGTAGTCCCGCAGTGTCAGGTGGCATCTCTGCAGCTTCTTCTTCGAAAATCTGGGATGAATCTTCTTTAGGGTTTCCCAGGAGATGATTGAAAGTGCAGATCCCGTGTCTACCCATCCTGCAGGGCTTACCTTCTAAAGAAACAGAAATACTGATTTTATTAGGAGTTAGGGAAGTTTGGTTAGCGTGGTAGCAGGTATAGCAGTCCTCCACTTGCCTTTGGAGATTAGTAGATGGTGGAGATCTTTGAGGAAAGGTTCGCCCTGCTTGGCAGATTCTAGCGAGGTGGCCTTTCTTTTGACAATTCAGACAGATGGCGTTCTTAAACCTGCAGGATGCCCTAGAGTGGGAGCCCCCGCAAGCTAGGCAAATGGGGGGTTGCTTGGGGGCGAAGTTGTTTCTCTGCCCTGCTCCTACCTGTGCAAGCTTTTGTTGCTTAAGGCGGTTAATATCTGTTGAGTCTGTGGGGTCTTCTTCAAGGGAAACTTCCTCTGAATGAATAGTGGAACTGCTGGGTTTTACAGGAGTTCCTTGAATTTCAGCTGCTGATTGGGCAGAGAGCTCAGCAGCTTGGGCTTCCTCCACGGCTAAGGCTAGGTTTAAGTCCTTTTTTGCTAGCAAACACCTTTGAAGCCTAAGGTCTCTAACCCCACAGATGATCTGGTCTAATAACATGTCTTCTAGGTAGTCTCTGAAACCACACTGTAAGGCAGCTGTCCTCAGAGCTGCCACATACTCATTAATTGACTCTCCCTCAGCCTGTTTTCTGGTTCGGAAAGCATATCTCCTGGCTATCTGGGATGGCTTAGGTGAGTAGTGGTTGGAGAGGATCTCTTGGAGCTCATCCCACGGAATGCTCCTGATAGCGCGAGGGGCGACTAGTGCTGTAGCGGTGTCAAAAACCGCAGCCCCACAGTAGCTGAGGAAGTAGGATTTTTTCCTGTGCTCAGCAGCATCTGCTAAACCGATGGCATCGAGGAAGTAGCTGAAGCGGTTTTTGTATGAGTCCCATGTTTCCTCGGCTGGCTTGAATGGTGGGAATGTCGGATTGGCATTCATTTTGGAAATGGCAGGGCTCGTCCCTTCAGTCTTGATTCAAAATTCGCGCTCTTAGAAGAGCGCTTGCGGCTGCGCTTATCAGGCGGTGTCTGTCTCTCTGGCTACAGAGGCTTTTTGAATTTCGCGCCCTTTGTGAGCGCCGGCGGCTGCGGCTTCAGAGCCCGTGACTTCGCTCTAGTGACTACAGCTCAAAACCCAGAGGCTTTTTTGAATTTCGCGCTCTTTGTGAGCATCGGCGGCTTCAGCGCCCGTGGCTCGCTCTTTGTGGCTTCAGCTCTTCGGAATCGCACTACTGGTAGCCTCTGATCGCATCCCGCCCTTGTCGCCAGTGTTGTAGAGCGGCGGAGGAACGAGGCTGAACCAGAGTGAAATGTAAAAGGCTTTATTGCAATGAATAAAGGGTTGCCGCGTCTGCCTTCTCGCTAGGCAGACTAGCTGGCGGCAACGGGGCTGGCACTGCTCGACAGCCGCCTTTTATAGCCGGCTGTCAAATGGTGCCAGCCAATGGGAGCGGCTGGTGCTCCCGCTCAAACAGCGGACCTGGTTGGGGACTCCAACCAGTCCCAAAGACATAACAGATTCCATGTAGTTAATACCTGAGGATTTACATTAAATATTTGCTTTATATATTTTCTGAGTACCAAGTGACAGAAGATCTAGCTACACACTGATTTCAGGAAAGCACACTGATCACAAAATCTTTTGAGCTCCAACTGACTGAGGATTCCACTAAAAATCTTTTCCAAATGATAGCCGCCAAAATCTATAAACCCAGGGTTTTTCTAAATGCCATTTTAAAGGATATTTACTTGTTCATGAATGTTCTTATTCAAAAGACAAATTCCCTTGAGGTTTTCCTTTAAAAAGAGCTTGTATGTTTGAGAGTTAGAAAGTCAGTCAGTCAGTCAGTCAGTCAGTCAGTCAGTCAGTCAGTCAGTCAGTCTGTCTGTCTGTCTATCTATCTATCTATCTATCTATCTATCTATCTATCTATCTATCTATCTATCTATCTATCTATCTATCTATCTATCTATCTATCTATCTATCTATCTATCTATCTATCTAATCTATCACCTATCTTTCTCTATCACCTATCTATATGCAAGTTTGCATGTGTGTGTGTGAAGGAAGGTTTTGTCAAAGGTGGGGTAGGGTGACTGAAGTGCTTTTCTCTTTCTCAAAAGCTGACTTTTCTTCTGACAATAACCACCTCTTTTTGGCTCCTCATGAATGCTTGTGTTTGCCTTTCCTAGTGGATAGAGAGAAAAGAGAAAGCTTAGTAAGAAAGAGAAAATTTGGTAAGAAATATGTCTTGTGGCAAATGCATAATCCCACCTGCTTTAAATCAATGTAGCTGCTACATTGTTGTGTAGCTGATTTCCTAGCAAAAAATAATAACATGTTGACAATAAATTGAACATTGGGACTGAGAAGCCTACAATGATTTAATATTTGTTTTTGATCATTAATTCTATAGTGTTGTTAGTTCTGGCAGTGGCTATAGGAAGATTTCAGCTAGTAACTGTTCCATTTATGACTTAAATAGACCAGTTTGTACAGTTTCCATGTACTTCCCTGTAGCTATTGCACCTGAACAAATAGCACTCTCCCTCTTTCCCAAATCTTCCTCTCCCAGAGATAAATACTTAAAATGTGTCCAAGTGATTATTTTTTTTCATCCATTGGCACTCACATTGTGGCAGAAAGATGAATCTGACACTGTCAGTCTGGAATAAAAAATCTCTGATTCGTTCTTCTGCAACTAGCTGCTCGTTTCTCAAAGGAACATTTAAAAATTTCTCTGATATGCTTTGAGCATCACTTATAAACTACTTTCACAGTTGATTGATCAAAATTTAAGCTTTTGACTGCAAGAAAGATTGGGTGAGTATAAAGCAGGAATTTCCACACAAATCCTAATTTCAAAACTCTGGAAGTTCATGAATTTAGAACATTGTCACACTGCTAACTTGAATTATTTAAACCACTATCTCTTTGCCTGGAAACCATAGTTTTAAGAGACAAGTATTCCTGCATTCTCACTTGTCATCAAAAAAGTTTCCTGACACCAAGCAGGCTAAAATCATATACACTTTTGTTCCATTGCATTCATTGTTGTTTACTTCATATATATAACTGTACACATTTAGGACAGCTTTCTTTAACTTTCATAATGCATAAACTATGGTGAATTCATGGCATAGGCTTGCATCTGTGACATTAAACTATCCACTAGTCCCATTTTGAGCTAATTAAGGTACTAATAAAAGCTGGAATGACCAACAAATTTGACTGTCTCCATAGAAACCTATACATGAATATGAGTACAGCTTCTAGCAGTTTCTCTTGTGTTGGCACCATACCACTAAGGAAACAGTGCAGTAAATATGAAGAATTGGGGTGGGTTTTTTGCTAGAAATATGGTTATTTATAAAGAATTATGCCTTTTGATTAAACATGAATATGTAAGAACTATTACTTTGGAACAGATGTTTCTCTTCAAATAAAAATGAACTCCTGTTTTTCCTTTATCTAAATGTATCATCTCTTGGCAACCTCTCAATCAGTCTTTACTTACTTGGGGTAAGTAGTACAGGCATGTGGTAAGACCTACCTTCCTCCCAGTTCACCTCGAAGCTGAAGTGTTGTGTTCTTGGTATTCTTTGAGCTAGGTTACAGCCAGTATATAGTAGAAGATTGGCAGAATGCACCCATGAACATTGATGGCAATGAGAAGCCATGATGATGATCATTTCTGATCATTTATCTTCTGAGCACAGAGATAACCATAATTTCAAAGCTACTGACATTTTAAACCAAGTTTAAAAAAAAGTCATAAAATTCTCAAAAACTTGGCATTCTGATCAATCAGTCATCAACACATGTGTAAATCATACCTATATACCCTTAGGAAATCAAAGGTCAAGAGTTTAGTCCAGAGCACATCCTTCCTACCAACCAACATTCAGGTGAACAGAAACAGTATCAGATAAATAATCAGGGAAGAGATTACATTGCCAACCAAGACTGATAAGACAGATTACTATATATACTGTAAGCAATCAGTAAATTCCACTCTCCTGTGCATTGATTATGTTACTTAGCCAGGTAATAAAAAATCTGCAAAAAATAACTAATGTAAAAGAACATCAAGTACTCAGTTTCTGCTATTTCTTAACTAGGGCTTTATTGTGTAATATCCAAACAACACCTTTGTTTTCCTCTCTTCTCCTGTCTCTTCCCATTCTGCCTTCTTATTATTGTTCTTTTCTTGGGGCAGATTTCCAGTTTTGAACATAACATCCAGCACTGTAGGAAACAGCATATACTTTCTCTTTGCATATATCTAAAATTAAAAAAAAAAGATCTGATTCGTCTTATTCTTAGCTGGTCAATGTAGGAAATATACCATAGGGTGTAGAGAAATGTAAGAATTTACAGAGATTTATGACCCACACTGGCACAATGGTTAGGATGCAGTACTGCAGGCTACTTCTGCTGACTGCTGGTTGCCTGCAATTTGGCAGATCAAATCTCACCAGGCTCAATGTTGACTCAGCCTTCCATCCTTCCAAGGTGGGTAAAATGAGAACCCAGGTAATTGGGAGCAATATGCTGACTCTGTAAACCGCTTAGAGAGGGCTGTAAAAGCACTGTGAAGCAGAATATAAGTTTAAGTGCTATTGCTATTTATCAATTGATTGATCAGGGTATCAGAATTATGGATCTAAAAAGCCAGCCCATCCCTGTACACCTGCTTTGGTCCTCAGTTTCAAGCCAGGTAAGTTAACAGAATATACTCTTGGATAACAGAGAGAACTATAACAAGGCTTTGTAATTGTATCAAGGCATTGCATAAATCAATTGTATGAATCCAGCACCAGAATGGCATGGTCCTCTCTCTACTACATTGTCCAAACTATGATCCATTCAGGCACAGATGCTTATTGTTAAACCCTGGTTTGTTTCCCAATAAAATACAGCTGGTCTTTCTGACTGAATATTCCAAAAACCTTCCATCCTTTCATTCAGACTTCTGCCTTCAAACCAATTCTTCAAAAAGGAGAAAGGAAAATATTTTGGATTATTCATCCCAAAGCTCAGAAATAAAGAATTTAAGAAACGTGTTACTAATTCTGAAATATAATGGATAGTTGTGCATATATAGTTGTGCAGTCTTGCATATAGGAAATGTTATAGTAAGTGCAGTGGCTAAATTTTGCTTTCTAATTTCATACCTCATGGAATTATAAATATGCAATCTATATGTGATCTATTTCTATCAATTGTGCCATTGTATACATGGGATTACATGGGATGTGCTTTTTGGAGAACCAAAAACTAAATTCCATCAATCCATGAAGTTGATTTATTAGATGTCTTATGAAGCATCGTCATGAAAAAACAAACACAAACAGAAAGAAAGTATATTCAGGTGCTTTAGAAATGACCATAATCAAAACACAAGTAGAGAACGGACTAATTTCACTTCTCAGTGTTATGCATATGATGAGTGTTAGGAATGTAAGTCACCTAACAGTTGGGCTGGAAATATATAAACCAGGATAGACATTTTAATACTGTCTCTTTAAGGCAGGGGTGGGCAAACTACGGCCCGTGGGCCACATCCCGCCCGTTGGTCTTTTTAATTCGGCCCACCGAAGATTGGTACAGAATTAAGGTTTGATGTGAATGAGTGAATGATTGCATTCATTTGATTTTCACTTGTAATGACAGGCATTTCAACACCAGGTGGTGCATTAGGCGCAGTGACTTGATTTTGCGGAGATTTTGCAGTTTTTTATATGCAGTGTATCTTGTGCTGACCCAGCCCGTCTGTCAAATTTTAAGTCAATGAGGCCCCCGAGCCAAAAAGTTTGCCCACCCCTGCTTTAAGGGAATGCTAAAATTGTAATTGGGTATAGTTTGTCAAATGGCCATAAGATGGAGCCAGGAACCTGGTTTCCCAGAGTGTTGCCATTCCTGCATTTCTCTATTGACTGTTGCTGATCGTCGTTATTCTTGGATTTGATGTGAGTCTTTTACTGAACTGTTTATGATACTGGACTTTGTTATTGGATTATCCCTGGACTGAAAACAGACTGCTGTAACCGTGTATGACTTGGACTGTTTGTTGGACTTTGCTTAACCGTTTACTGGAAGTAAAACCTACAATTTACTATACAGTGTATCTGTGTGCTGTGTGTGTGTGTTATTTTTCACCACTCTCACTATGTTTCTCTGTTTGCACTCATTCTCCTAACAGGGAATTACCTCAACAATGATGCTACTGGAGATATCCATACGTTGAGCATAAATGTAGGAAAGGAGAGGGAATTTGAATGTACAGTTTTGCAGATGGAAGACCTTGTTACTTCATTCTTTCATTAGCTGAAAATATTGCTTTTTCCAGAAGGGATAAGAGGTAAATTACTCATTCCCAAAAGCCAATCCTTAATATTTGGAATAATATCACTTTTCCAATTTCTCAATAGAATTCTATTTTGTCATCTCCCATATCTGGTAGAGTCTTAATTCCCCATAGACCGATGTGGTACTGTTCTCCTATCCCTATCCTGAGCAAAGACTGGAGAGCAACCACCCCTGCTTTAAAGAATGAAACATCAATCCTGGGCTGGAAGGGACCTCAGAGGTCATCTAGTCCAGCCTCCTGGAAACATGACTTCTGATTGCACAAAAATTGATGGACGAAAATGCACACGTGGTTAGGAAAAAAAAGTTAAAACAGCATATAGATTATAAACCAGAATTATTTTTGTTAGGCATAATACCAGAAAAATATGAGAAAGGGAATGTATATTTAATACTATATGTCTTAATAGCAGCAAGGATTGTATTTGCACAGCACTAGAAAAATGAGGAAACACCCACAGAAGAAGCAATAATTGAAAAAATATTAGACTGTGCAAAAATGGACAGAATGACACTGAAGATAAAAGAGAAGACACAGACTATATTTGAACATGAATTTTTTTTACAAATCTAGACAACAGAGGTAGAAACTAGGAACTGGAAAAATAGTATTATGTAAGCAAATTTACAGGCAACACACAAAGCACTTACGTATGTAAAGAGAAAATGTATAAATAAATAATATTTTTTTAAAAAATGATGGGCCCAGGTGTACTGGGTTTAAAAAAAAAAAGACTTTAATTCTGTGTTATTTTTCTCAGTATAATAGAGCTTGTAAAGTTCACTCAGTCTGGATTTTTAGACAACCTTTCAAGACAATTATATTCCACCAGACCTTCAACTCTAATTAGGTTGATTCGGTGGTGGGATTTTTTTTTTTTACTGCTGATTCTGTGGGCATAGCAGGGGAAGGATTCTGCAAAATCTCCATTCAGAGGTGGTATTTGCCGGTTCTCTGAACTACTCAAAATTTCGCTACCGGTTCTCCAGAACTGGTCAGAACTTGCTGAATACCACCTCTGGGTTGATTGCTATCCATCTAAAGAGAAAGTTGATTTATTGTGTATAAATATTGGGTTTGCTAATAATTGATTTATTGCCACTGTTATAATTTATTAGTATTGTTGCACTTAATATGTTGTAAAAATGGCTCTTCAAATCTTTTGATTAGGGAAGGCTATTAAAATTGTTAAATAACTAAATGATTTTTTTTTCTTCATCTCAATCATGACCAGTTCTCAGATATTGCTTCAGCAACTCCTTGCAGTTTTCCTGGCAAAGATTTTCAGAAGTGATTTGCCATTGCTTCCTTTCTAGGACTGAGAAAAAATGATTGGCCCCAGGTCACCAACTGGCTTAGAGCTTAAGATAGCATTAGAACTCACTGGTTCCCAGTTTCTAGCCTAGTGCCTTATCCACTACACAACATGATAAACTTGACCATATAACTATAAATTGGAAAAGTGGATTTTTATTATAATGTATTATCATTGTTTATTATAATTTACTGTAATTACCTTACTACTTAACAGATTTCCAAAGAAAGAAACCATTCATCATCATTCTTAAATTAATTTTAACAAAAAGAGATGAATTCTTAAATATTATGCAGCTGAAAACCTCTTGTTCCAGAAATCTATCTGATCCTATCTCACAGCACAGAGATTATTTTTAATTACTCAGGTTAAGTTTAAATGACAGAATTTCTGACTTGCTTGTTGCAGAAATGTGTTGCAGAAATGTATAGTACAAGAAAACAAATGCTCCTTACAATCTCATTTTATGCAAATAGAACAGAACAAATTCTTATTAATTATCTCATCAATCACTGAAAGAATATATTATTTTCCCAGGGCAATGGAAACTGCAACTTCAATTTTCCATTGTTTTGGAAAACCAAATAATTATTCTGTGGGATAACTGGCCTAACCAGCAGCACACCATCAACATCCTTTGGCAGAAAGCAATGAAATATAATAATATATTACTGTAAATTTCCCATATTATTTCCTATAATTGAGCATCTCTGTCACAGAAAGTGTCCTTAACAAGAAAATGATAACAATGAAAAAGTTGATGAGTTTACAAAGATTTGACTTTGTTATCACTGCCCGCTTTAGAGAGAAAAATAACTTATAAGGACATGAATTATGACAAAGCTTATTAGAATAATTTATGGATGGCTTCAAAGTACTAATTGCCTGCCTAAATTTAGCTTTTCCTTTATTATTAGACATGAGACTAGAGGAGAACTCTATTAAATCATTAAGGAAACAGAAATATTCCTTATTCTGCCCAACATAATGGAATACTATTTTCAATATGAATTGTTTTGATCTTTTTCCTGGATTCAAAAATAGCATCTTCAAAGCCCCAAACCAGGGTTGGGCTGCTCGGTTTTCACAGGGGTTCAGGAGAGCCCCTAGCAGTTTGGAGAACCCCCAAATCCCATTCCTGTCTAGCCCTGCCCACCCCACCCTGCCCTCCCAGAAATCACTACACGGCCCATTTTGGATTCAGGTAAGTGCAGGGCACACACGGAGGCTCAGGGAGGATGAAAAATGGGCCTCCTAGAAGTTTGGGAAGGCCGGAAATGGGCCCGTTTCCAGCTTCCAGAGAGCCTCTGGAGCCTGGGGAGGCAGTTTTCACATTCCTGGAGGCTCGAGGAAAGGCTCGATTCCAGAGGAGGAGCAGGCTGACTAGGCCATGCCCACGACACCCAGCAACCGGACAGAGAACCCTTTGCTAAATTTTTGAAGCCCACCCCTGCCCCAAACCACCTTGTGGCTAAACAGCTTTGTGTGCAGGTGGCTCGTGTCTTTTCTGTAGCCATTGGCTAGTTGATTTGATACAGCAAAATCCTTAAATGTTATGAGAGTTGAGGCTCAAACTGCCTCAATGAAGGGAGGGAGCTGAAGACCTCAGGTTAGAGAGAGTTGCATTGCAGCAACAAAAGTAATCTTGTGGCACTTTAAAATCTAATAAATGCATTGTCATACAAGCATTTGGGACCCATTAGATTCATGTGACTTGTGCTGCCCCAAAATATATGCAGCAATTTGTGGTGTCTACCTTGTTCAGTGATGGTTAGTCCAAAGTAACTAAGCTTAGGACTTCAACCTAATGAATCAAATCTCAGGTATAACCAGTGATGGCAAACTAGGCAGTTCTTGTGAGAATAAGGTGTGCTCTTATGTGGCGGCCAGACTCTCCAGAAGTCTCACAAGAGGGCTATGCTCTCTTGAGCCACACCAAAACAAGGTGTGCTTTTACACACTTTGTGGAAGTACAGAGGTCACAGAAGAGAATTCTCTGAAGCCACTTCAACAAAGAAGGCCTTTTGCAACTTGGAGAAGCCTCAGGTAGACTGCAACAGCCTATCAACAGGAAGAAAAAACTGTCTGAGGATAAGTGGCATGCGGCACATCCTGGGATCACAGACACAATTGGACTGTTATTTTTTTTTAAATAAATGAATGTAATTGTTTCTTTTTTATTCAGGGGATGGGTGATAGCAGTCAACTGAGGCATTTTCTCAATTTTTGACACACCAAGCCTAAAAGTTTCCTCATAACTGCCCTATACGTGTTTCTATTATTTTCATGTTCTACATCAGGGGTGTCAAACTTGCATCATCATGGCATCATCACGTGACATATCACAACTTTTTTCCCGCTAAATCGGGCCGGCCCATGGGCCGCAAGTTTTTCAGTCCTGTTCTACATGTACACAATAAGTGATTTAAAATAACAGTACTTTGATTTACCACTTGGTGTCACCCTAAGTATCAGAAAAATACAATGAGGCTAGCAGCATAAGCTACACTAAAACCAGGTTTGATCATCCTGCTTGCTTTTTGAAACAAAATTGTAATGTAAGAAGTCACAGGTTCGTGGCTGCATCCTTCATAGCAGTATATTTTTAGTTCTTGTAACTCTGGCTGTTAAATTAAAATTTCTACAGCTGACTGCTTAGTAAGAATTTTTGTCTTCCTGAGGTAGGCTATTAATATTGTGAACCCATTGCGTTTAATAGCATTATACTAGATTTGGAGTGGCTAGAACTTTTTACAAAACATGTTATGTTTGGGCTCAGTAAAACAAGTTGTTTTCCTTATTTTATTTTATTTCTCAGAACAGGCAGAGGTCCAAGAATGTTTTAATGCTAGCTAAAAGCAGCAAGTAAAGTTCATGTACATCTCTTATCACAGCTGTTCAATTACATAATAAAAAATAAATATAAAGTAACTTGCATTTCCATTAACTCCATTGATCATTCTATCTATTAGGAATTAAACCCCTTGGACAATAGCGATGGGTGTTGTTTTTTTTGCTCAAAAAGGAAAATCATTCTTTAGTGTTAATTAAAGCTCTTTAGTGTGGATAGAATATTATAACCTATTTGTTCCCTGATTTAATATTTTGTATTTCAGAAGTAAATATAACTTACTTTCGTGCTGATTACAGCCAAAAGGTGTAGGCCTCTGAATCCCCTTTTCCTGTTATGTACATGTTATTGTTTAATTGAACCAGGAAGAAGAGTAACCCTTCAGAGCCCACAGCATAAAAATATAATACAAAACAAAATATATTCTCTTATTTTGATTTTACCAAAGAGCCCCATTAGGATCTTTTTCTATGAAATTGCTTGTCAACTAGCTGCCCCCAGTTTGGAAACATCTCCAGGATGTTACCTTTACTTGGATAACCAACTGCTGAAGAACAAGTGGATATAAACAATTCACGCTTACTCTACAGCATTCAGAGGTATGAGTGAAGGAGATTTAAAACCTAGACAAGGCAATATGGTGGCCATGCTGGATTAACACTGAAGGAGACAATCCATGAAGCTCAGTGGGTGACTTTGGGCTGGTAATCATCTTTTAGCTTAACACATTTTCCAGATATGTGAAACTATAATATAAGAACTATGTATGAACCCTACACTTTTTGTCTAGGTAAAATAAAATTGTATTATAGAACAATTATACTGCTTGTAGGAATGGGGGGGGGGGAGACTGAATTATGTCCAAGCCCAAATTCTTTCCCAATAACCCCCCTGAAATTTGTCTATGTCTAAAGCTATGTCTATGTCTCAGAGTCCTTTTAAATGGAAAACTCGATTCTGTGTTTAGGGTTTCTTAGGATGGTGGATATTTTTCTGTTTGTGCAGAATGCTGTCTTAATGTTGTGTTTTTGGAGGATCTTGCTGATTTTGTCTGTAGTTCCTTTTCTATATGGGAGGAGGGCTTTGCCATTCTCTTGTTCTCTGTCTTGGATTTTGGTTGGGGTTTCTTTTGGGATTAGGTGGGTAATCTTCTTTCTTTGGAACCCATTGGCTGTTAGTACATTAGTGAGAGTGTGTAGTTCGGTTTTTAGGTGTTGTTCGTCAGCTAAGCATTTTGTTCTGGAGATGAGTGTCTCGGCTACGGAATTGATCTGTGCTGGGTGGTGGTGTGAGAGTGCATGTAGATAGTGGTTATTCTGCTGCTCCACAACAGTTTGTATGTGTTTTCTTCTGGTAGATGGTGTGTCCTAGGGAGCCATTGGATTTTTTTGAATACTAAGACATCTAGGAAGGGAAGTTGATTGTTAGCTTCTGTTTCCATGGTGAATTGTATTTTGGGGTGTAGGCTGTTGAGGTGTGTGAGGAAGTTGTTCAATTTTTCGACTCTCCAACCCATACATGAAGTGAATGGATGTCCACCATGAAGATGTGGCACGACCACGAATGTGAAGCCAAACAACAGGATCACAGCTTATCAGCTGAAATCCCCCGGCAACTGAGACTAATCTGAGCACAACCAAGCCCCCACTTGAACAGAACACACCCCCAGCCAATCAGAACACAGCCACCCCCCCAACCAATCAGAACACAGCCAACCCCCCAACCAACGGGAACACACCCCCAGCCAATCAGAACACAGCCAAGCCCCCACCCAATCAAGTCCCACCCCCACTGGCAGTTAAAAGGAGGAAGCAGCTGCAATCTCCATTACTCTGAGAAGCACAAAGCTGAAGACAGAAGCCTGAAGATGATGAATGAGACTTCATGAAACGTTGCCAAGATACTTCAAATTTTATGCAGGAGAAAACCTGAACAACCAAAGATCCATATATAAATATATAACCTCATAAATATATATATATATATATATATATATATATATATATATATATATATATATATATATATATATATATACACACACACACACACACACACACACACACAACACACACACATACATGCACTGTATATGTATGGTATTCAGCTTTGTTCAGGTATTTTCTCTCTCTGCCATTGGCAGATGAGATTCTGCTGAAACGTTGCTACAACTTTAAAAGCACAACTATAATGACATGGGAAAATACCTGAACAAAACTGAATACCATACATGTAAGTACCCGCAAAAACTTAAGAAAACATATACTGTATATGTGTGTGTGTGTGTGTGTGTGTGTGTATGTATGTATTTGTTTTCGTAGATTTTCACAGGTACAGGTATGCAGGTCTTGGTGTGTTTGGGTGTTTTCCCATGTAAGATTGAGAGTAGCTTGGCAACGTTTCGATGAGGTCCCACTCGCCATCTTCAGGCTGGTGCTTTTGGCTTCATGCTTGTGCGAGCAAAGTGTGATCGGAGCTGCTGTCACCCTATATATACTGGTGGGGAGGTTGGCTGTGTTGTCAGTGCTTGATTAGTTGATGGACTTAACGTTTGCAGATTGGCTGGCATGTGTGGCTGAGGTATTGGCTGTGTGTCTATCTGCCTCCTGTGTTGTAAAGATCTGGGTAATGGGCTGTGTGATGACCTTCTGAGTTCTATAGTTTTGGCATCCTGGGTCTTGTGCTGTAATCTCCTGGGTCGTTGGCTGTGTTGTAACATCCTGAGGTTTTGTGGTATAACCTCCTGAGTTCTGTGATGTGATATCCTGAGCAGGTGGCTGTGTTGTGATGTTCCGGATTTTGGTTTGGCTCTGAGTTTGAGGCCTGGCTATGTGTTCATAGTGTGTGTCAGTTTGTTTGGTTTGGGGGTCAGGGTGTGTGGCAGCTGGTGATGCATCTGTGTTCTGGTTTCTGGATGGTGGATTATGGGATGGGTTTGGGTTTGAGTCTGGTGAGGGAGATTGGTGGTGGTGTCATGTGTTGTCTTGGGTCTGGTGTTGGTTTTCGTGGCTGGGACTCATTGGTTGATAAGGGCTAGTTTCCAGATATCTGGTAGGCGGGAGGTATCATCCTGTTTATTCATGTTAGGGGGTGTTTCTCTATTTTGATGGCTTCACTGATTATTCTCTTGTTGAAGTGTTCAGTATTGGATAATTTTGAGGGAACCAAATTAATCTCCAATACTGAACACTTTTTATCACATGTTTTAAATATTAGCTCACTTATGCTTAATTTAGAAAACGACAGGACAAAAGAAATAATGCATGGGCTGCTTTACTAAAACTATGTGTCTCAAGCAAGATATTTAGGGGGGGGGGAAGCAGGTTTAATGATGGCATTTCAAGCAGAAAGTGATGATTTATTGAAGCCTGCTGTAGTTTAACTAAACACATATTTGCAGAGTCAGGTTCTGAGGGCTGTAATTTTTCTCTATTTGTTATAATCTGCCTTCCAGGTGCTTTTTCATACCACTGAAGCACTCCTTTCATGCCCTTTTAGAAAAGAGTGAAGACTATTTTATTTATATCAATCTATATTTAATTAGATGAAGAAAACGGGATCTGGAAACTTGGATATTGCAAATCCATGCTCTGAAACAATAATAAAAAAGCCCAACAACTTCTGGCCTGCCCTGGGTGGGAAAATCCTTTTGTAAGAAAGTGTTTAAGCAAGCACTTAGAAAATCTTTGGATGATTTCCAAATGTCTACCTGATACCATCGATCCAAATAGTAAAGTTTTAGATTGGAAAAGCAAAACAGACAAGTCATTAAAAAGATTTTGTTTTTGTAGAATCTGTTTTTCTTCTCTGTGTAGTTCATCTTGCATGAGCCTGGAGGGATTGCAAAACAAGTTCATAAAAACCTGATAAAATTGCATAAAGACCAGAGCAAGAGTCAGGTTAACTCATTATGACCTGCAACGTGAATAGAGGACAAGTTACAAGTTGTAGATAAATTACTCAAGATTAAACACAGTTTCAAAATATAAGTATCCATAAAATGCCCAAATAAAATACAGTCTCTAGATTCCTGGGAAATAAATTTCCTGCAACAGTTCACAAATGAAATATCCTTCTCTTGTAGGTACTCTATCCTCTGGTCTGAGGTTGATGGCAGAATGTAATAAATATGAAGGAGATGAAAAATTATGTCCTAATTCCACTAAGTGGACCAGACATAGCTTGAATCCTTCGGCAGTAGCCTCAAATCTTAACACATCACCAAAGTCATAATTAATATATTAGTATTTTCAAGGTTGAGACCTACTCATTGTCAAGTTTGCTTTGACATTTTGAAATTCTTCAGAATCTTATGGATTCTTCAGGAACTGTTCTTCCCTTTATCATTTGTTTTATGTTCAAATGTACTGCAAACATCCCTTAATTTAAGGTATGTTGGTATTAGGAAATGGTTTCATGTTCTAATCTGGACTTGTGGATCAAACTATGGTTCTCCTAAAGTACTATGAGATAGAATCAATTTCCTGGGTTCTGGCTTTTAAAAAAATATAAATTATGCAAACATTTGAAGGAATAGCCATTCCTTCAAATTCATTGCGATATGAACCACAAAACGTTATGTAAGGCAAAACAGCACTTGTGGGCAATTCCAGTCTCAGCCCATGTCTCCAGACAGAGAAGAACAGAAGCACCTAAGACAGGGGTGTCAAACTCAAGGCCTGCGGGTGCTTAGATCTGGCCCGCAGGCCACCCTGAAAACAGCGAAGGACTGGTCCGCAGTGCCTCTGCCAGCAAAAACGGAGCTCAGGAGGTCTGTGTGTGGCCATCCCAAGCTCCATTTTTGCTGGCAGAGGATTGCAGGAGGCTGTTGCAGCTGAAAACGCAGCATGCCGCTCTGCCATTTTTACTGGCAGAGTGCTTGGGTCGCCACAGGCGCCCCCGACAAGAGTGACATTAAGTTGGCTAGGCCTCTCTGGCCACCACCCCTGACCTCCTGAGGTCAAATACAACACTGATACGCAACTCAATGAAATAAAGTTTGACACCCCTGACCTAAGACAAGTACTGGCTGAATATTCTTTCATGCTGAAGTTTTTCAAGAATACTGAGTGCAGTTGCTTTTTCAGTCATTTGGGAGCATCACATAACTGATGATAACAAGTGATAAAAAAAGAAAACTATTAAAACAATTTTAAAAGCCTAATGGGACACGCCCCCCCACTTAAAAACCTTCAGGCGAAGGTGCGCAGCCTGAGTCCTCAATTATTTGCCCTCAAAACATTACTACAAAAATTTTTGTTATCATTTTGTTTTGTTGCAATTCTGAATGTGAGGCAAGTATTAAATGTACAATTGAAGAGATTTCTACCACAATATTTTGGAATGTGGCCTTGATTTTGAAGCCAGAAATACACAGCTTTTGCCATAAGTCAAACTGGAATCTGGAGTAAATAAAAGAATCTCTATTTCAATTTGAAGAGATGGTTATGTGTGAGCAAATGTTTGCATGTAAAATTAAAGCTATGAAGGTCAATTCCGTCCAAGACTACTTAATTGTATCACATATGAAAACATTCAATTAGTAATACATTTCAGACAACAGCATCATTCTTGTGTAAGAACAGAAAACCAATCTTCTCCGATATTGTGTCTCCCAGAGGTGCTCAGCAGCGACATCTATGATTTCAAGCCAAAATGGACAAAGAAGTCAATATCAGAAGATCATCTGACTGAGAAACCTTGCAGGATAGAAAATATCATCATCAGAGAAGTGTTCTCACTTTCACATATTAAGTTGCATCAATGTTTCTGAATGTGTTCAAACTATAGTGAATAGGATTTTTTTTAAAACCTAATCTGGGATAATGTGGAAGAAAGATTAGTTTTACAGTCAGCAAGAGTACTATACCAGATCCGCTTAACCCTATGATTTAGAACTTCTTGCACATATGAAGGCATTAATTGGTGAGGATTAAACTTGTCATATTAAATGTTATGCTCTTGAAACCAAATTTATGGCAAAATAAAGAATTCCCCTGAGATGTGAGCATCTCTAATGGAAAATAGATACGAACTTTGACTTTGTGTCAGTATGTCTGCCATCTGAAAATGGTTAAGAGAATCAGATTGTGAAGTGCTGTCACTTTAGGTTAGAGTCAGTGATGAACAGAAATTCAGCTGAGCATTTCAAGATAAATGATGTCACTGAAACCAACAGGAAAAAGCAATACAATATCTTCTTCTCCCTCAGGTTTTTTAAAAATGCCTGAGTAAAAGATGTAGAATGTGTCCATCAGCATATCTGAGACTAATTGGCACAGGTTTTTCTGTACGGATAAAGACTGAAAGCATCTCTCTAGCTGTGCTTTGATCAAACCTCTTGATGAAAAGAGCATCCTTCAGTGGCAGATGCCTTCAGTGTTGTGTTTCTTTTTTATTAAGCACTTATAAACATAAAATGGGTGCTTTTAATTGAGGGAACCTGAAAATGAGACCACACTAATTTTTTGCATGCAGTGGTTTTAACCATAAGAAAAATATCTGATCTAATGCTGTCACAATTATCAGTTTTTAGATTTCAACAGTGACTTATGCTGGAAATAGTCCCCTATATTTCATTGTATTGCAGAGAAATGCAGAGATTCACAGTACTGTGAATATCTTATTGTGCTGTGATTTTCCTGGACTGCTATCAACACAACTGGATTGTCATAAGCGGAATCCTGCTATTTTCATCAGAGTGACAAAAAACAGCATTGGTTTGAAAACTCTGCCTCTTTTGGCACTTGTGAGGTGGCCTAACACACAGTAAAAAGAAGTGGGGATTGTATTGTGATACTACAACACCACTTTTGTCAATCCCACTTGTCCATACACAGGGACACTGATCTTTACATATAAACATGAATGTATAAAAAAAACCATGGTGGGAGTTGCATAAATCAAGGTTTTCATGAAAATATTTGAATAGTTTTTTTGTGTTTATGTGTGCGCACGTGCATACGTGTGTGTGTGTTTGTTGTAGGTATTAATAAAATTGATAAACCACCTTGATCCTGGGGGAAGTAGGATATGTAGAGGAGACAAACTAACAGGGCCATTGCAGCAAGAAACCCAGTCCTCCTCCTTCTTTAAACAACTAAGTTGTGTACTCTATGCATATTTCAGTAAGTTACCAAAACAAGAATACATTTGTTGGAAATTATTCCTAGGGTAATTTCCTTTCTGTGGTTCCATGTCAGAATTCTTCATCTGAGTGACTAGAAGCTTGGAAGCACCAAGTGTCTACACTAAATGGAAGAATCCCTGTGATAAGAAGGTATGTTACCATCCATTTGCCTTTCATCCATATTTAGCAAAGTAAACCTGCAAGAAAAACATGCAGATCAAATCAACATATCCAGATCATAAAGAGAGACGGAAACCACTATCCTTTCCATCTCCATCTTCAGGGAAGCTCTGCAAGGAAACGGAAATCACATTCAGTGAAAAGCCATTGCTTTATTACAAATAGTTTGGATCTATGGAGGGGTATCAAGATGAAGGGGGTAGCCTGAAGAATGCTTACCACTTGATTTTTAAAAAAAATAAAAATCTTAAATTTAGTTGTAAAGTCTGCTAGACAGAGGAAACAAAAAGTTAGAAGCCAATGCAGAAAAACTAGTAAGGCCTCATTTTTTTCACTGGGAATGAAGAATGGTTGGATTTGTAAAAAATAAAGTTCTGTTTTTAAAATAACTTAATTTGTATGGTGCGTATTAAGTCTGAATCAGTTTGTTTTGAAATTATGGGTTTAACTTAGCAACAATGATGCAGCTTCAGTTGTAACTATTTGAAATTATTTCACAGCTGAAACAAGTGTGATAGCAATTTTGAGTCTTTAGCACAGAGGAAGACATGCGTCTGTTTAGTGTTAGTATAACAAAGCTAACTGTAAGGCATGTTAAAAAGACATTGGCATGGGGAATACAACCATCCAAGGAGAATGTTAATTTTAAAAAATGGGGGAAAATTTTCCCCCTGAAAATCTGCTGATCACAGTAATTCACAAGCTTACAACTTATTTAATAAAAAGAAGCCCTTAAAGTCCCTAAAACCTAGTATTGCAAGATGTTTTTTAAATAGTGAAACAATAAAGACACCTAAACAAATCTTTTCCACTGAATTGTTTTATTTGAGCTGGTGAGTCATTAAGCTATGAGATTGCTTTGTTTGGATTTAGTATAATGTATGAGCTGAACCACCGTAATTTTTAAATTATGTTTTTTAGCCTTTGCATCATTTGTGAACCAGATGGCTTGTTCAGTCATCATGGTTACGGCAAACTGTATCCTACCATGATATGTGAAACCAATATGATATTGATGGAATCATTCATGTAATGACTGAATGTTAAGTTTCTCCTGTGGAAGCTCAGGTATGGGTACAAAGACTTGTTCCGAAGCCACTTTAAATGGAGTAAACCCAGTACTATTATGTACCGAATTATTATATGCCACCTCAGCAAATGGCAATAGGTCAGCCCAATTATCTTGCTGATAATTTATATAACATCGAAGATATTGTTCCAATACCAAGTTAGTTCTCTCACAAGCCCCATTGGTTTGTGGGTGGTGGGTGGAGCTTAAGCCCTGGGCAGAGCCCAATAACTTCAGGAACTCCTTCCAAAAGTTTGAGGTAAACTGGACACCCCTGTCTGAGATTATGTGTTCAGGAATCCCATGTAACCTGTAGATATGTAAAATAAGCAGTTTAGCCAACGTTTTCACAGATGGGATTTTCGGACAAGGTATGAAATGTACCTGTTTGGAAAACAAATTGGTTACTACCCAAATAACTGCATTTCCCCAACTTTCAGGTAATTCCACTATAAAATCCACAGAAATTTCCTTCCATGGAGCCGTTGGTCTAGCCACATTTTGTAGTAAGCCTGCTGGTTTACCAGGAGGCCGTTTGGCTGAGGCACAGATAGGACAGCTAGCCACATAAGTCTCAATGTCCTTTTTCAAGGTAGGCCACCAAAATTGCCTTTTAACCAAGTGTAAGGTTTTCACGAATCCAAAATGTCCAGCAGCTTTAGAGTCATGAGCTTGCTGTAATATTTGGTTTCTCCCCTTTGGTTTTTAGGAGGTTTGTGATAGGCATTGCAATCTTTGCAAAAGCAGGGATAAATTGACTGTAAAAATTAGCGAATCCCAAGAAACTTTGGAGATGTTTCCTGGTGCAGGGAGGGGCCCATTCCAAAACAGCACGAACCTTCCCCGGATCCATTTCTATGCCATCATGTGAGATGTGATAGCCTAAATAGTCAATTTTTTCCTGGTGGAATTCACACTTGGACAACTTTGCATACAGCTCAGCAGCTCGAAGTTTTTCCAGAACTGACCGCACTAGTTTCACATGTTCATCACGAGTCTCCGTATAGATAAGAATATCATCAAGATAAACCAAGACCCCTTTGTATAGATGTTCATGCAACACCTGATTGATCATTTGCATGAATACTGCAGGGGCCCCCTGTAGGCCAAATGGAAGAACATTGAATTGGAAACAACCCATGGGTCAGTTAAAAGCAGTTTTCCATTCATCCCCTTCCTTAATTCGAACTCAGTAGTATGCTTCTCTCAAGTTGAGTTTTGTAAAAAATTTCCCTTTGGCCAAGTGGGCCAACATATCCTTCATCAAGGGGAGGGGGTACATGTTCTCCATTGAAATAGCATTGAGGTTTCTGTAGTCAACACATAAACAAAGGGAGCCATCTTTCTTTTCACGGAACAATACTGGGGTTGCTACCCAGGGTCTAGCAAGTTGGATGAAACCACATTCCAAATTCTTATCGATAAATGACCACAGCTCTTCTAGCTCCCACAGTGTCATTGAGTACAGTTTCGGGTTTGGGAGTTCCACCCCAGGTAAAATTTCAATACTGCAATCTGTTGAGCGATGGGGGGGAAGCTCATCCAAGGCCTTTTCACTGAATTCCTCCTTTAAGTCCCAATATTCCTCTGGAATTTTCTTCTCCCCCTTCAGGCTCTCAGTGCCAGTGGAGGCCAGCTCAGTGGGATTCTTGAGTTTCGGTTGAGATTCCCCTCTCCTTCTGGGCGTTGGTCAGTACATATGCACAATGACCCTCTCCTCCAATCGATGTGAGGGTTCCATTTCCGGAGCCAGGGCAAACCCAGTATTAGGGAGTGCTCCATCCCAGGAGCCACAATAAAACACAAAGTCTCTCTATGCTTCCCCATTGTCATTTCTATTGGTTCCATTATGAAATGTGCAAGGCCACCCCCAGCTATCGATCCATCCAGTTGACAAAAGGCAATGGCCGTTTTTAAAGTCTTTAGCCTTAAGCCCATTTTCTCTACTACCTCTGAGCTGATTACGCACCTTGTGCACCCAGAGTCTAACAAGGCCAGCATTTCCCCTTTGGCTCCTGACGTGGGTACCCTTAATCTCACTGGAATGATCATAGGGACCTTGTTTGGACTTACCAGTGAGTCGTCTTCCGATTCGGATTCACTCTCTTCAGAAGAGGTTGGAGTTCCCAGCTCCCCTCCTTTTGGAGGGGCGATCTCTGCTTTAAGCACCGTTTTGTGAGGCTTTGCTGGGGTTTTGTCAAGTTTTCTTCCTCCTCCTAGTGCCCCCTTTGGTTCTAGCTTGGCACGGCAGTCTGCAGCCCAGTGGCCTTCCTTCCCACATCGGAAGCATGCAGTGGTTTTTGGTTTTGCCGCCATTCCTCCCTTTTGAGGTTTTAAGGCTTCTCGAGGGCTGGTGGGGGAGGACTTGCTCCAACCAAGCACCCCCCCCCCGGCATCTGTTTCGGGTCAAATCAATTTCCACCTCTGCTGCCAGCAGGTACCACAGCTGCAGCTCACTGGGGTCTCTTCTGGCAATACAGCTTTGATATACCCCTTCATCCAACCCATCTTTAAAAGCTTCTATCAGGGCTCCCTGGGACCAGCCTTGAATATGACATGCCAGCTCTCTAAATTCCTGGGTGTCAGGCCACTGATCTCTGCCCTGATTTATGGTCTTCATCCTAATCCTGGCCTTGCATTCAGCAAGTGGGTCCTCAAACCTGGCCTGCAGTACAGTCATGAACAGATCATAATTCATCAGCTGAGGGGCATTATCATTATGCAAAGTCACCATCCACTTTGCAGCTGTTCCCTCCAGAGCCCTGGTAACACATCTAACTCTGGCTGCTTCTGAGGAAAAATCCCCTCCATATGGCTCCAGACTTGTGCCAGGAAGAATCCTAAATCCTTGGGATCCCCCCCCCCCCGTATTTTACTTCCAACGGAGGCACCTTTGGAGTTCTATTCTTCTGGCAATTACTCCCCCCCATTGGGGGACCCTGTTGTGCTAGCCCAGGTTGATTTGTGGATGTGGCTGCTCTGATTCTTCTGGCTGGGGCTGCCTCCCCCTCCTCTCCCTCATACTTTTGATCAGTTTGAGGTTCTACAATAGCTTCATTTAGAAGATACAAGGCTTGAGTTAGTAGAAAATTCTTTCTTTCCTTCTCTTGCCATGGCTCCTCTCTTCCACACTGATGGGTAGTGGTCACTCCTGGAGGCGGCTTTTCCTCAGGATCCTTCCAGCTGACTCCCAGGGACCATTTGGGTTTTACAGCTGGTTTTTCGCCAAGAATTCATTCTGCTAACAAGTCAGCTTCCCCTGCTGCCTCTAACAGCAGAGAATCTTGTCCTCCAGCTGCTCCCAGGTCTTCTTGGTTGCTGGCTGGATTTGACATTGTGTTCAGACCCCCTCGGAAGAAAATTTATTAATTCTCCGGGTGGGCTGGTAATGGGAAGATTCAGAATAATGTCAGCTGGTGCTCCATTCAAAATCCAAGAAAGAAATACTTAGACTCCTTTAATCCGAGAAAAGGTATCTTTTACTGTAAATCAAGTGGTAGCAACAAAAGAATTCTGAATCTGAGAAAATGGGCGCGTATATCACCTATACAAAGCAATGGCGATGTTCCCACCCCCAATAGTTCAATCGGCTCATCCAATTAAAAGTTGTGTATATCATCATGTGAGTATCTCCAGGTGGTGATGAGGCCTCTGTCCGTTGACCTTGACATATTTTGATAAAGGGTTGCAGCTGCACATAGCATAGGATAGAAACCTAAGCAAGAATCTATCCCCGCCCCCCCAGCTTATACAGTTCTGGTTTGTAACATCTCCAGCTCACTTCCCATAACTATTCCCCCCTCCTCCCCCTGTTACTTATGACAGCTGAAAGATGCAGAGCAAAGGGAGAAAATCTTGAAGGATGACACATATATTTCTGGACAAAATATATTAATCAGACTCAGAACTGCAAGAAGCATTATCATGGAAATTATAATTATTGTAACAGCTGGATTCCCTTATGATTCTTCAGAGTATTGTTAAATCCAACATGAAAAAGAAAGTCAAAATCTTAACTAATTCAATAAACAGGTATGATCAACAGTAAAATAAAGGAGAATAAAAGGATGAAGCTATTATAGTATCCCTGTGTTTTATTATAGTAAATCAAATAGAATAGAAAGAACAAAAACACATGAAGGAAGCTCTCAGAACCTTTGGATATCTTAACTGGACTTTCATCAGATCCACAAAAGGATTCAGCAGGAACTCCTTCATAACAAAGAAGAGAATGATAAATGGAGCAACATCGTCACTCCATACATTGCAGGAATATCTGAAAAGCTCAGGAGGATTTTCAACCAACATAACATACATGCCCAGTTTAATCCCAAGAATACATTAAGGCAGAAGCTTGTCTACCCCCCAAAACACCCAGACATAAACAAAGTAATGTGGTATATATAGTGTAGACCTGTATACTGGGGAAACAAAACAACCACTTCACAAATGCTTGGCACATTGGCACAACACAGGAGAACAAACTCATCGGGACAGGATTGAGCAGTACACCTGCATTTGAAAGACAAAGGCCACCCTTTTGAAAGCAACAATTTTGGAGATATTTGGGACATTACTGGTTTGAAAGAGGAACCAGAGGTCAGCTATGTCAAAATTGAAAGGCCTTCCTCAACAGAGGGGGAGAGATATGATGCCATCTATTTCCTGTTAACAATGTAGTCCTTTCAAGAGGCCCAAGAAGTTTCCACATGCGTTTGCACTCCGATTCAGGTGACTGCAAGAAAACAAGCGAGCTCAGAGAGCACCAAGGACTCCTCATTTCAACCCTGAGCTACAAATATTCTCCTTTATTAGTCTACTTAATAGTAAATCCTACCGAGTTTCTGTTTCTCCCAGAATCTAATTCTAGAGTTTCAAACTTGAACATTCTAATTATTCAGAATGTGCTACATTATGCAGACAGTGACTTGCTGTATGCGTTTCTGAATCAGGATCATTATAAAGAATCAGAATCAGAAATGAGCTGGAAGGGACCTTGGAGGTCTTCTAGTCCAGCCCCCTGCCCAAGCAAGAGATCCTATACCATACTTAAAGCATAAATAAAAACAAGATAAATATACTAATATATTAAATATATAGGTAGTACTTGACTTAGGATCACAACTGAGCCCAAATTTTAAGTGAGACATTTGATAAATAAGTTTTGCCCCATTTTATGACCTTTCTTGCCACAATTGCTAAGTGAATCACTGCAGTTGTTAAATTAGTAACACAATTACTAAAGTGAATCTGGCTTCCCCATTGATTTTATTTTATTTATTTATTTGATTTGTCAATCGTTTATAAGATAATAGATATAAGTATAAATATGAGCAAGAATACAGGAAATAGGTACAAATAAGTGGGGACAATAGGACAAGGACGGGAAGCATGATTGTGCACTTATGCACACCCCTCTTAGTAATGGGATGAGGTCAATAGTGGATAGTTAAAGGTTAAAGGAGTGGGGGTTAGAGGATGTAATAACAGACTCAGGGAGTGCATTCCAGGCATTGACCACTTTGTTGCTGAAGTCGTACTTTCTGCAATCAAGTTTGGAACAGTTTACATTGAGTTTGTATCTGTTGTGTGCTCTTCTATTGTTGTGGTTGAATATAAAGTAGTCATTGACTGGTAGGACATTGTAGCAGATAATTTTGTGTACTACATTTAAGTCTAACCATAGGCGGCATAGTTCAAGGTTGTCCAAGCCCAAAATTTCAAGCTTGATGATATAGGGTATTCTGTTGTGAACAGAGGAGTGAAATAGTTCTGGACTCGCTCAATTGTATTAATGTCTGGTATACAGTGCAGATTCCAGACAAGATGAACTGTATTCGAGTATTGGTCTAGCAAAGGTTTTGTATGCTCTAATTAGCAGATTTTGCTGGTCACATGACCTCAGGTCATTGCAACCGTCATAAATATGAGTCAATTGCCAAGCATCTGAATTTTGACCATTGAACTATTGGAAGTGGTGCAATGGTCACAAGTGTGAAAAATGGTCATAAGTCACTTTTTTCAGTGCCAATGTAACTTCGAACAGTCACTAAATGAACTATTGCAAGTCATGGACAACCTGGGTTATATTTCTACATTAGAAAATCTGTCACTTTCTCCATCGTTCACATGGCAGAGCCTATCATGACAGACAGACCGGCTAAGGAGGTGTTAAAGCAGAAACAAATAGCTGGCTCATGTTGCTAGTAATTTTTGGCATCAGCTAACAGCCTCCTGCAGCATTTTAGCTCACATCTGGTGTTGGAAGCAAAAAAGCTCATTGCAAGATACAGATCTAATATAAATCAGCACAGAGAGACACAGCCCACAACTGGGCTTGTCAGTTTATATCTGCCTTTAGATTTTAATTATCCCTTCTGTCAGACGTGACAGGTTGTAACCTGGAGAATCAAATAATATACATAAAGCCCTCGAAAGCTTTGAAAATGTCAAAACACAGCGAGTTAAAAAGCTAACCTGGGAGTCAGTTTATGTAATAACAAGAAGGGACGAAAAATGTCTCCATCCCACAGACTGCTGTTCGATTGTATTTTTATGAATAACTTGGGTGGTGAGAGAAGAATGTAAGATTGGGGAGAAAAAGAACAGTTGAAAACAAGGCTGCCCTCTGAAAAGTTCACACCATTGAATGAAGTCACATTGCATCTATAAATTATACTAGGATGCTGCTGTATCTCTAGAAATTTGATTAAACTCAGTGCAAACAATGTGTGAATTATTGAAAAGGGGTTTTGAGGAAATAAGCATGACATTCTTTCTTAAATGCATAGCAGCTCAGTTCTTGTTTCAATCATACATAAGGAAGGAGCCTCTGTGGCGCAGTGGATAGAGTGCAGTACTGCAATCTACTTCTGCAGCCAGCTGCTTACAATTTGGCAATTCAAATCCCACCAGGCTCAAGGTTAACTCAGCCTTCCATCTTCCGAGGTGGGTAAAATAAGGACCCAAATTGTTGGGGGCAATATGCTGACTCTGTAAACCGCTTAGAGAGGGCTCTAAAATACTGTGAAGCGCTATATAAGTCTAAGTGCTATTGCTATATCAGCCAGCCTGGCTCTTCAAGCCATACAGAGGAAATATACTTGGGTGGGTTTTCATGGTTGATATCAATAAAATAGTGATGAGCTTTCAGCTTTCTGAGGTTTCTCTTCAGAGCCATTTTCCAATAGATCATTTGAGAAACCAATCCAGACCCAGTTTTCTGTCACATGGACCAATCAGAGATTAGCTTGTCAGATATAAATGCAAGAGCCCAATTAGTCTCTGTTCAGTTCCATGTCAGGTGCTGAGAAGTACACCAGAAGGGTGTCACTAATTTCTGAAGATGTGAGTCATAGCTGTCATTGAAATGTCAGAACATCAGAAAACCAGACTGTAGCCACTCAGCTTGAAAGCTCATTACTGCTTATACAGAAGATAGATTGGATTTAAGTTTCCTTCAATCTCTGTTATTATCAGCTACCCACTTTAAAAACATATTTCCCATATGGGCAATTAAAATGGCCATTAAGAAGTATCATTACCTTTCCTACTTACACAATTGCATTTTTTTATTTTTTGATTCATGCCATGTTCTGCAAATATTTAACCTAACGGAAAGAATGTGCAACTGATATTCAGACAAAACTAGTTAAATGCCTCTGGAATTATATACTGTAACATATGATCTCCAAGTACCAAAAAGGAGCCTAATACAAGATTCCATTGTATGGTAATGAGACTCTAAAGAATACTGAATGCCAGTATCAGCAGACTGACACTCTCCTGGGATTAAATTAATAGATCAAATAGACCAGAAGTAGCTACCAAAAGCAACTTGGTGTAAAGTGATTACCCAGTGAGTGAATTTGACATGACAGGTAACAAATTCTGCAACTTTGCATCATTACTGTGATGCTAATATTAACTATCTTCAATTCAAATTCCAAAGCGGCACTTTTTAAACAAATGAAAAAAAGTATAATTGACCTTAGCGATACAGATCAGTAGATATTTCAGAGTCAGATTATTTTCATGTGTCTCAGAGAGCACAATACACAGTTCTTTATAGCCTTCTTTCCCACCTCAGGGCAAAAGATTTACAGATTTACATAAGTCTAACCAAAAAAGACATCCAAATCATTATTCCTTTATTTTTCTTCAGATTCAATCTGTTTGCATCAGAGGAAAGAAAATCTTCGTTAGCTTAATTCCCAAAAAGAGTTTGAGACCTGTAAGAGATCTTGATGAGGCCAAAGCTAAGTGAATACAGACCTCCATTGCCCAACACTTCCAAAATGAACACAAGCCACTCCCTTGCATATGTAACATAGAATAACAGGGTTGGAAGGGATGTTGAAAGTGTTCAACCCTCTGCTTGAGCAGGAGAATCCTGTACCATTCTGAACAAACGTTTGTCCAATCTATTCTTAAAAACCTCCAGTGATGAAGCACCCACTATTCCTGGAGGCAAGCTTTTCCAACAGATTAAAATTAGCACATGCTGGAAAACGTTGCTCTGAACTGGGACTGGGTTAGGGACTTCTATCCTCACTGTGAGTTGTGTTGGGGGGAATGCACTAAGGGAGGCTCAGCCAATCTCATTGTACACATGTTGTACTCTGACATAAAGGTAATCATAATGAACGTAGCTCGCAGAATTATTACTGGATGCCTTAAACCTACACTTTACATTGTGTAGTATGCCTTATTTTAACTGTGGTGCTTCTGACACAAATAAACAAAATTGTTCTCACTGTCAGGAAATTTTTCTCCTTAGTTCTAGACTGCATCTCTCTTTAATGATTTTCTACCTGTTACTTCTTGTCCTGCCCTCTGGTGCTTTGGAGAATAGGTTGATCCCTGGTTATCTGTGGCTTCTTAGAAGAAAGTAAAGCCATTAAGTCAAAAACTTGAATCTCTGTTTGCCTTCTCAGAAATGAATTTTGTTGGATTCGTTCCCAGGAAAGCATTTATAGGATCGCGGCCTCCTTATAAAGAATCAAACAATAAACCAGTCACACAGGTAACAAAGAGCAAACTCTTCTACTTGACCCCTTTTATTTCAGGGTCAACTCCAAACTATTTATGCAAGCATAAAGTATCTTTTTTTGGGAAATCGTTTTTAGAATATGGGAATACACTGCTGTTCATGCAGCGCAACCTTATACATATCTATTCAGAAATAAGTCCAAAGGAATTCAGTTTTATTTCCAGGCCAAAGGAATGAACAATGAGCAGAATTAAATCATATGAGCTGAAACAATAAGCACTGATTGTATTGGGGTTTGAATTTTTTCTAGGTCTAAGATTTTGATGGAAGACTATAGTTTGAAAAACAGCAATCTCAGGAGATTTGTGACAGTTGCCTGTCTGTGTAACAGACTCACATATTCTTTGGTGGTTAAGAGAGAATGGGACCAGTATTAAAATTCATTCCCTTGTTTCTTTTACTTTTTAAAAATAACTTTTGCATTGCAGGTAATGTTGTAGACTGTGTGATTTGGCCTGAATTGCACCAATAATTCCAAATTTGGTTGGAGATGTCTGTCTATATAGATATGCCCTACATTATATATTTAATGAAACTAGTAGTGAATTGGACATTCACACATACTACATAATATGGTGGCCTTTCTGAGAATTAATCCTTTATTACATACATTATAGATAGAATTTGTCACCTATTTATAAAATAGGTGGGTCTGTATCAGTTGTTGCTTTTTTAAAAGTTTAAAAGGGATTAGTGCAATTTAGAAACACATAATGTATGTAATGAATGTTTTGTCATTCATAAGTAATCATTATTCATCTGTTTGCTGGGTTAGCATACAGGGGAATTCTAGCAGGAATTTGACAGCAGAATTTTATGGGTTTGTTCAAGAGCAAATCCTAACATATTTTCCATCTATGTCAACAGTAGATTCTTGAAATATGTGAGAGACCAGAAAGGGAGCAAGAAGAAATAAAAGCCTTCTACTATTAGTATATTAACAAACAAAAGGATGAACGGACAGGACTTGATAATAGTGATATATATTCCTTGGGGCATGATTGTTTTCAGACAGGAACACAACCTGGCATACATTTACAAGAACAAGTTTATAGTGATGCTTGAAGAAAAAGTATGAAGATTGGAGCAATGAATAGCTATGCTTCAGCTCCTAAGGGAGGAAATCGTTAATGTATAAATAAAAGAGTTGTTGGATCAAGCAAAAGTGATGCTGCAAATGAATAAAGCAGCAAACCTCCATAAAAAAAAAAGAAAGAAAGATACACAGTAGACAAAAGTGACAATCAGAAACAACAGAAGGTGAGGATTAGTGTTAGAATTCCAGAAAAGACATGAGGTCCTTAGAGAAAAAGAATTTGGGCCTTTTGTTGGTCAAAAGCAGAAAGGTTCAGCTTCTCAGAAGTGTAGCACATATGCAGTGGTATTGTGCAAGAAAACAAAAAGGAAGAGTTGCTCAAAGAGGATACCCTATGCAATTCCAGACAAATGGCTGTCCTATCTCTTCTTAAAACCTCCAGTGATAGAGCACTCACAACTTCTGAATGCAAGCCTCCACTGGTGAAAGAAAAAGAGAGAGAGAGTGAGAGAGGTAGGTAGGTAGGTAGATAGGAAAGAAGGAAGGAAGGAACACAGATCTTGCCTTAGCTCAATGAAATATAAGAAGGAAGAGGAGGTACAACACAATCAGATTTGCACGACTTAATTACTATAGCTAATCTCAATAAAGTTAACTTTAGACATTCCTGGGCATAATTTGCAATCTAAGATCAAATCAACAAGCACTAAAACATATACAGCAGTTTAAAAACCACGCATTAATTATATATAAACCAAAACCAATCTAATTCCTATAGGCTAAACTTGCAAATAAAAAATTTACCACTCCTTTAATACACTTAGATATTAGCCATTAAAAGGAAATAAGTGGTCTTCTAATCATGAGGGAAATTAAACTTGGTAAAAACTGAGCTTATAAGTTTTTCAGCATCATTAGAATTGACTTTTTAATAGATCAGGAGATACAGATTCAATCTCTGCATTCGAAGATACACAAATACTATTTTCATATGGAAGGTTGGAATTGCTTTCAACTGTCATCCTGCTGGATAGTGGATCAATTTGAAGCAGGGAAAACAGCCTCCCTTGCAGAGCATTCATGATCTTGGAACAAGAAATAAAGTCCAGGAAGCTGGGGCAATTCTACTGTAATAGAGATGAAATTTTTTTGTCCCATCTCACTGAATATCTAAATATCTAAGACCTTCTATTTCAGTTCTGGTACAATTTTAGGAGGCATAAAATAAACAAAACTGATATTTACATACACAGTACAGCATATCTTTATTAGTTTATCTTTGCAACAGTAGTGGGATTCCAAAATTTTACTACATGGCTTGGTTGGCATGGCTTGGTGGGCATGGCAGGGGAAGGTTGCTGCAAAATCCCATTCTCTCTCCATCCCGCTAACCTGCTTTCCAGCTCTGTTCTCCTGTGCAGGGCAACAAAAGAAGTCCCAGCCAATTAGCTGGAACTCGGGAGGCAGAGAATAGATGGGGGCGGGACCAGTCAGAGGTGGTATTTGCCAGTTCTCCAAACTACTCAAAATTTCCACTACTGGTTCTCCAGAACTGGTCTGAACCTGCTGAATACCACCTCTGCTTTGCAAGGTGGATACAAATCTATTGTTCAGGTTAGGCTGAACCAAGGAGGTACACAAAAGGATTTGTTAGGATCTTGTTTGCCCAAGACCCTAAGTGTATCCTGCTGTAATGCTGATAGAATTGGATTATTGTTTTTAGAAATGTAGCTTGTATGGAATCATAGACTGAGATCTTGTGGATCCACACTTGGATATCAGAAAGCAACATACACAAAATGGCCTTGAACAGTTTAATGATAGCTAGGACAAAATTATTCCCATGCTGGTTTGCACATTTTGTAATCATAGACTCTGATAGTTAGTTCTCTTACTTGGTTAGTACAATATATTGAACATTGGAAGTAGATACCAAAATATTTGAAAAATCTCACCTATTCAACAGTTCTTTCATTCATTGACCATTTAACCAAGGAGTTAAAGCATTTTCTTCAAAACACCAGAATGTTTGTTTTTGAATGATTTATTTTGAGACATTATTAATTGCAGCAGGCTAATAATGCTCTAAGGGAGAATACCCTTTGATATCCTGTAGAGAAATGGGCTTCATCACCTGCATATTATTTATATTATTAATTTACTTACTTACAGGACTTATATGGTCATTTACTGTATCTAATGATTTTAGATGACTCATACATCCATTCAAATATAGCTAAAAACAAAAATACCATTTCCCTATCAAATAGGGAAATCAAATAATCATCCAGGTCAACTCCTATCCTAGCCCAATGCTTGGAGGAAGAACCACATATTCATGGCCTTCCAGAAGGCTAAAATGCTATGGATCCCTGTGATCTCAGAGGGAGGCTGTTCTAAAGGGCTAGAGTGACCACTAAGAAGATACATCTTTGAGCTCCCATCAAATGTCAACATTTAAGAGAGGGGACCTGGCACACACCTACCTTATCTAAGCAGTAGGATGGGCAGATACCTGCAGGAGAGACAGTTCCACAAATAACTGCCTATGTACCATCATGCCCCTGTCAGAGTCTGGATCCAAGGAAGAAGACGAACAGCTGACAGGGAGTGGGAGTGTGGCTTCGTTGGCTGTGGAGGAAACTGGGGAAGGGCAAAGTCCGGCTGGGCAGAGCAGGAAAGAGTTAGAATAAGGGAGAAGGAGTTCAGAGGAAGACTCAGGCCTACCCCCTCTTCATCCTAGGGTACGCAGGGATGAATGGAGGAGAGAGCAACATGGGTTGCATGGTTTATGGGGGAGGAAAGGGCCCTGATTCCCTTCATTAACCACAGCTGGGAAAAGAGTTTAAAAGAAATGCCTGCTGAGTGCGGCAGCTGCTGGGAGCAAACATGAGTTTATCTTGTGTTGACTTTGTTTATCTGTGTTCCTGGCATCTTCCCAACCCTGTTGAGTTATTGCCGTGCCTTCACATCTGGAATTCTTGCTCCTGCCCTGCCGGACTAATTACCTCATTTTGTCTTGATTGGACTTCTAGTTACAGTTTTTGTTGACCATGTTTTGGACTTGGGTCTCTGCAGCCAAAGGCTGTTCCTTGGAGAGTTTTTCTCCAGCCAGAAGGTAACCAGGACATTGGTGGCAAAGTTGGAGCTAATAAAGGGACTCCTACTGATTATCTGACTGTGTTGCCTTTGTGCCACGCCCCGGGTCATCACATGTGCTATAGGGCTTCAAAGGTGATAACTAGCACCTTCAATTGCCCCCAGAAAGCAACTGGAAGTCAATGCTGCTCACACAGTGGTGGCATTACTTGGGTGATCCATGGGGTGTTCAAAATTGTGCATACAACTGCATTCTAGACCACTTGCACTTCTAAATGTTCTTCAAGATCAGCCCCATCTACAGTATAACACATTGATGTAATCTGAAGGGGAGCTAACTAAGACTTGTATGACTGTGAACAATATAAAATAATAGATATGAGAGGATTGACAAAAGGGGGAGAACAAAAATCTGAACTGACAAAAAAAACTCAACAATATAATTATTGTTGGACAGCAGGATGCAAATCTGCATCCTTATTTATACTTTTTTCAGGTGGAAATAAGTGCCATTCCCATTGTCATTATCCTTGACCCTTGTGTTAATTCCATGGTGTAAATGTGCAATCAATTTAAGGAGACCACAACACCTTCTGAAACAATGACACAGCATGGGGAAAAAATAAGAAATTACCGGACCAGGACCCACATCCTCTCCCCTCTCCCCTACAATTTACCTTAATCTGACTTGTGCCCAATAATGGCAATCACTCAGTGGTGGGATTCAAATTTTTTTACTACCGGTTCTGTGGGTGTGGCTTGGTGGGTGTGGCAGGGGAAGGCTACTGTAAAATCTCCAGTCAGAGGTGGTGTTTGCCAGTTCTCTGAACTACTCAAAATTTCCACTACCGGTTCTCCAGAACTGGTCAGAACCTGCTGAATACCATCTCTACAGTCACTGTCTCCTTGATAGCCACCCACTCAAACTTTTCCTGGTCAGCCTGATGAATTCTGGGCTCAATATTTTTTAATTATGATTCAAGAATGTGGGCATGTTCATAGTCACAGTCTCTAGAATATTCCAGCATCTAACAAGTGTCTAATCTCTCTTTACTCTAGAATTGCTTAAGAATTGTTCGTAGCATTATTTTACAAACATTTAGTTAGTAAATTTACTCAATTTACTTATGCACTGTTTGAATGTTACTTAATTGTAACATTTTAACTTAGTTGGTACTGTTAATCTGGTATATAATAAACTATAATAAAAATAGCCCACATAGATACATACATAGATACATCTCTCTCTCTTTCTCTCTCTCTCTCTCTCTCTCTCTCTCTCTCACACACACACACACACACACACAGAGACAGAGACAGAGACAGACAGACAGACGAACACCGCAACCTGTAATGGATGAAGTCACTGAGAGGTAGAATCAGAATGAATGCTAGGGAGACATTTCCAGTTTGACCACTCAAAAGCTCAAAAGCTGAGAGGTGGTGAGATCCCCTTGACTGACCAGACTAAAGATCTCTTGTGGAGATTTAATTTGGTTTCTTGAATAAACCCAGGGCTTGGACTTAAAGACACCAGTGGCAATTCTGTGAAAATTAAGACATTTATTTTAGATTTTTTTTAAAAAATATAATTACATAGCATTACTTATTGCAAATCCCTTTAGTGAACTTCCTTTAACTTGAACACTTTTTTTTTTGGTGTTTTTATAACTGAAGAGATCAGAGTTCAGACTCCTGTACCTGGTGAGGAAACACTTAATACCCTTATCATTTGAATATATTTTCTTTAAGTATGCTCATGCTAATTTTCACCTTCATTAAGCAGCAATCATTGCCATTTACAGACATGAGAGGGTAAATTCAGGTTTCAGTTCCACTTAAGGGCTCTGTTGATTATATATGTTTTGATTTATGAGAATTTGCACTGTTAGATATGAAGCTTCTCCATCTGCTCTGATCTTCTCTGTATTTGACATGTGACACAAACATTGTTTCTCTAAAGTCTTGATCTTTGAGATGTTGGATCTTATCTGGACTAGAAAATAGATATAAATAGAGTATAGAATAGTCTAGGGAAAAATGTCAAAGTAGGGTTCAAAAACATTACTGCCTTCTTTTCCAATATCTTAGTTGTAGGCCATACTGCCTAAGGGCATTTTTTTTCCCAAACTGGTGAAGGATATGCAGCGAGTGTTTTACAAAATGACAGCTGACCTTTTCTTTTTTCTTTTTTTGCTTGTTCTCATCCATATTCAAAGCAACTGAATTTCTGGAGAAAGAATTCAACAGAGCCATTCTTCTAAATATTTCCACCGTGCCATTTAATATTTGGAGGCAGGGAAATCTGAAAAGTGGCTAACTAAAATTCACTGTATCCAATACTTGTTATGATTTGCACTATCATTGCCAAAGGTAGTAGAACACTTGTCAAGGAAATATAGCTGAAGAAGACGAATGAATGGTAATATATAAAATGACTTTGGAAAGAAAAGCATCTATGGCTTAAACCCAAATGAAGATAATAAACATTTAAGAATAAAGATATTATAGAGACTCACTGCCTTACTATGAACAAAACAGCTTTCTCATCTTCCCTTAATCTTTACAAACCCATATTGAGATATTTTAGGAAAGGATAGACACTGAAGCACTCCACACAACTGCTTTGATTTCAAGATGGCTTCCTTGCTGGTCACTGAGTATATGTCCTGATACCACTGCCTTCATTTTAGAAGCAGCTTAGCTGGATTAATACGGTACAGACCTGACCCACCCATGACGGCAAAGGAGGCATGCTGAAGATCTCATCAGTCAAGGAATTCTAGTTGGCAGGGTCCAGGAGAAAAGCCTTCTCTGCTATGATCCCAAATCTTGCCCCCTGAGGTGAGATTGTCTCCCACCCTCCCGACCTTCCACAAGAGCCTGAAGAACTGGCTCTGCCAGTTGACCTGGGACTCCAACAGGGGAGTACCATGCTGGAGGTAGCTGATGGACTAATAAGAGATCCCACCTCCCCTCCAATCTTTTAATTACAATTTTGTATACTTTTAATTATAATTTTGAATTGTTATTGTTATGGTTTTACTGCTTTTAATGTTGTAAGCCGCCCAGAGTTACCTTGTAGTAAGATGGACAGCAAATAAAGTTAATAAATTAATATGACAGGACATATTTGTGGGAAAGAATACAAACTCTCCCTTATGTGAAAGTGGTGGTTTGCTTTGGAGAAGGAACTTGAGGGAAGTTGATGATGTGCAGGGATCCAATTGGTCAGCTTCAAGTCTATCCCTTATAGCTGCAGAACCAAGCCTAAACCTGTTATAGTCTAGGGGAATGACTTTGGACAAAGGGAAGAGATGCTGCCTAGGGAACAATTATACAAGAGAGGCAGGAGCTGCAATTGTGTTACTGTCAAATAAAGAAACTTAGAATTGACCCACCCTAACTGGTCAGGTTGTAAAAAGAGACAGTGGAAGGTTTGTACTTTCAGACAACATTTTGTTAATGTTCCATATTAGCATACTTGAAATAACCTTTTCTGATTGGTCGACAGATACTGTAACATGATTGGTTCAAATATCCTACTGCTATTGGTTCGCTAAGAATTGCCCGCTATCGGCACAGCTGATCGTGGGAGATTCAAAGAACTGTCATTGGTTGCGAGCTGCGGGAAATCCCTATAAAAGGGCTGCCGCGGCTCCAAGATCTTGTACAGATCTATACATGAAATAAAGAACTGAAAAGTCACACTAGTCTCCCGTCTCTCCTTCCTGCGATCTTAAAGTTAATGTAACTTTACAATAAAATAGAATTAGTCTATCTAGTTGAATTTCCTGTCTGATTTACCTGAGAGGACTGACAAGCCCCAGCATCCAGTTTTATCTATCTCTTTCATGCCTTTGATATGAATACTAATGTGAAAGGCATTTCATAGATTAATACAGACTTCTTCCTAGTAAGATCCAACACTCCCCTCCACTACAATCCCTGGCTAATTCCTGTGCTTGCTGAAGAACACTTCTTCATCAACACAGCAGTCCTGTTTCTACCCTTGTGGGTGTATGGAGTTCTCCAGCAAGTACAAAGGTAAGGGTAAGGATCACTGTGGTACAGGAAACCATGCTTGGTGGGATGGAATGAGATGGACCACACACAGAGCAGAGAAGGAGATCAGTCCCCCCAAAATACCAGCAAAACTCTTCATATCTGCTTTCATGAAGCAACTTCATCATTGTTTTAATGTATTGGAAAATGGTTGGTTTGTTAATGTAGCTGTAGAAGATGCTAGGTCCACAAGTGGCAGCCTAGTTCAAGCTCCAAAGCCATGTGTGAATATAGCAATAGCACTTATATATTGTTTCATAGTGCTTTACAGCCCTCTCTAAGTGGTTTGCAGACTCAGCATATTAGCTCCAATAATCTGGGTCCTCATTTTACCGACCTCGGAAGGATGGAAGAATATAATGTGCTTCTGGCTGTATATGGATTATTTCCTTAACATCTTATGTTAAATTTTGTTTCTATCTCCTATCTATAATGAGCTCATGGGCCAGTGAAATCACATGAACTGAGAAAATGAATTGAATTAACCATGATACATTTACTTAACCATATGTCATTAACACAATCAATATTTCCCTAAAACCATCTGTCTTTATTTTTCTCAAGTGCAGACAATGCAAGGTTTTAAAAGTCTGTTAGGGCACCTGCTGTAAGGGAGTCAAAGTATAAGCCCTCCCCCATTTACAGATAACTAGTGAATAAATATTACATAGCAACAACAATCATTTACTGACTAAGATTCCTGTCAACTATAAAACACACTTAAAGTGAAATTCCTCAGAGAAGTAAGAACCTTAATCAAGAGACATCATCTGGGAATACTGAGTATATTCTGCTTTAATTTCACACATCTCTTCTAACCATCTCTGGATTTTGTGCCAAAAATTTTGGGCTTTTCTACAGTTTCACCATACATGATAATACGATCCATTTTTCTTAACACATTTCCAACATATAGGGGATAAATTTGGGTACATTTTAGCCAATTTTGTTGGGGGGATATGCCATCTATAAAAACATTTTATATAAGTTTTCTTTATACCTGTGGTCGCCAACCAATGGGCCATGGCTCACTGGTGGGCCTCGAGCAAATTTTGGTGGGCCGCAGAGAAATCCCACACCCAGAGCACACCCAAAGCAATTAATCTAGGCTGCGCAGAAACACAAGGCTGCACCGCCCAGATGGACCGCAGGAACCCTCCCTGCCCACTCACTCCTTACCCTGCAAACTTGCCTGCTAAGTTGCTATTTTTCCTTTTTCCGATCATCAGCTGTTCTGCTGTGCCAGGAGATTTAGATTAGCTAGGAAGCAGGAAATGGTTGGATTTCTTGCTTTCTAGCTAGTCTTTAGATCTTCAGCTCTGCTTTTAAGCACAGCCGAACCTCCCTAAGGACTGAAGGTTCTATTATTCAGTGCAGACTCACAGCAAGCAATTTTTATGTGACAGACTCAGGTAGCCGATGGCAGTTAGATAGATCAATGAATGATTCTGTGAGCAACTCAATCTGCCTGCCTGTTTTGCCTGATTTTGGGTAAAAGTTGCTCTTTTTTTATAAAAAATTCAATATTTATATAAATATTTATAATATTTACATACAAGCCATGCCCAGCCAGTCACATGACCACCAAGCCACATCCACAAATTAGGCCACGCCCACAGATCCGTTTAGTGATCCCTGGGATTTAAAATTATGTGTTTGGTGGTCCCTGAGATCCAAAAGGTTGGCGACCCCTGCTTTATATGATGTGGCCAATGTTATTTTTTTATTTCATTCCCATAGAACTTGTTCAGATTTATACTACGCCCAAAATCTTTCATCCATGCCAACATCGTTTCTTTTACTTTTTCTTCCTCTAATTTACATTCCAATAGTATACTATAAATTTTCCTTATCATTTTATCCTCTGTTCCCAATAATATTTCGTCTAATTGTGTTTTTTGCTTACTAATTCCCCAATCTTTCATGTCTTTCCTATAACTTGATTGGATTTGTAGATAAGCCCACCATTCTATACCCACTCCTTGATCTTTCAGTTCTTGCCTCGATTTTAATTCTCCTGTCTCATTTAAGATATCCCCATAAGTAATAATTTTCCCTTGATAAAGTAAATGTGGATACATAAGAGCTTCTAATGTAGATAACCATATTGCTGTTTCTTCATATATTTGTCGTCTAGTTTTATTCCATGTCAGTAACAAAGTCTGCCTGATTTTTGTGTCTTTGGAAGTATCTGAGTATCTGAAGTAGCTCATTTGGTCATTATTTTCTGCCTGGAAAAGCTGACACCAACATCAATCTTGCAAGTCTGAAAGTACAAATCTCCTTCTGAGGGCTATGCCTTCTCTTATCTCACCATTCCATCGGCAGCCTCTCTCCCCTCTCTTCCATAGTCATTCCCACATGCCATTATAATCATCCTCTTTTTCTTTTCTTTTTTTATAAATTTTATTGAATTTACAATTAAAAAATAACATAACAACATTACATATGCAACAGAGAGAAAAAAAGAAGAAAGAAAGAAGAGAAAGAGAGAGGAAAAGAAAAAGAAAAAACGCTCGGTCTTGCGACCGAGAAAGGAGAAAAAGAAGTATAAAAGAGAAAAAAAACAAAGAGACGGAAGAAAAAAGAAAATACGTTAAAACCAAACAGATATTCTTTTTGACAGTCTGCAAGATCCAATTCTCCTACCTTACTTTAAATATACACATCTTATTACTATTTATGCTTAAATTACCCATCCTCTTTTTCAAGGGGACATTTACCACTGCATGCCCCTCCTTGGATGTCCTAACCCACCAAAAGAAAGCAAATAACAGAAGTCCTGTCTGGAAATTCTTAAATTATGGACATCTGAAGGATGTGATTTGGACAATGTTCAGATGAGTCTTTAATTACATCAGTACACTATACTCTGTCTGGGAATTCAGCATTCACTCTCAGCTTCTTTGGAGATAAAAGACTGAAAAATTGCAACTCTCTAAATACTAAGCATGAATAAATATTTTCTCCCCAAAAGAGGCACTAATTTCTTACCGCAATTTTCTTGTGTCCCTCTCTGTAAGCAACCAAATTTTCTTAGTGCCTCCACAGCTTAAATAAAGACTTGCAATTAAAAATATTGTAGACTGCCACGCAGAACCATCTATGAGGAGGAGTTGGGTTAAAAAAAATGAAGAGAGTGGTTTTGATTTCATGGTCATGTCTGCCCTCTTAACTCTTTTGATTACTTCTCATGAACACTATTGACCTGAAGAGATCTCTCTTGGAAGTGTTTATGTTGCGATTATAGTTTTCTATCCCTGTGTATGTATACAGGGAATTTTTCAATAAATAAAAACAGCATTAAAATAGTGAGAAGTTTTCACTACATTTAAAAGCAAATAATTGCAGCAGAATCTTCCTCTGCTCTTTTTACAGGGAAAACTGGGAGCACCAAATTTAGAACAGCAATTGAGCCATTCACAGGAATTTCTTTCAACTATGAGTTATAAGCCAATCCAAGTATACTCTTGGGCCATCCATAGTGGGAATGAGCATTTTAAAAGTTGATAGCATTTATTTATTTAAATAATTATACAACTCACTACTAAAAGGAAAAAAGTGTCCAACACAACACATGAAAACAGAAAAAGACAGAAAGCCTATAATTACAACTAATTCCACATTCCAACAATTTTATAAATATTTAAAAGAGAAAATTAAGCTTTCAATATTCACCAAGCCTGTCTAAGAACTTTTTCCACAGGGAGAGATGTGACATTTTCTGATTGACAGAATACATAATTTTCTCAGAAATTGCAAGATCACACTTCTCTAAAATTTACATCTATAAAATCCTTTATATCTGGAATTATAGTATTTTTTCATTTCCTACGAATTATTCCTTTTGCTGTTCCCAGAATATGAAAAACTTGACTATGTTCAGAACATGTTCAATTCCAAGTAATGGCTATAATATTTAATGCAACATGCATGTTTTTAAAAACCAAAGCTTTCTTGATGATTTTGTCAGCATATTGTGTAACACTAATGGCAAAAAGACTATGACTTTAATATATGATTTAAAGTGCCCTCATTTTTTTTTTTTGCAACACCAGAATAATCACTAATTCATCCCTTACCCAAGAACAATCTGAATGGTATCTGAAAAATAATCTTATGTTGGCTTAATTTCAAATTTAAACTGCAGGACATAAACTTAGTCAAGATGTTTGTATGTACAACTTACATTAAAAGAGGTGGAACTTTAATTGTACTATCTTGATATTTAACACATATACACCTTCTCCCTGTAGACTTCTGGGTATTCAATATGGATATTCTAATGCTGCTGTTTCCAAACCAATACTCTTAAAATGCATTGCAGAACAGTTCTCTCATTAATGACCAACAACATTGCTGCTATGAATGCCTCATAGGAAGCTGGAATCCAAGGAACTCATCTAGATTTTTGGGGGGTGGTTGAGTTGGAACCTTGCTATCCTGAAGACGTTGTTAGGTTCTATACTTGAGCATTTTATATCACTGCAAATTTAAAAAAAAAACCAAAGCAGTTTACAATACAGGTAATTCTCAACTCATAACCACAATTGAGCCCAAAATTTCTTTTGCTAAGTGAGACATTTGTTAAGTGAGCTTTGCCTTATTTTATGATCTTTCTTGCCACAGTTGTTAAGTGCATCACTGGAGTTGTTAAGTTAGCAACATGGCTCTTAAGTAAATCTGGCTTCCCCATTGATTTCGCTTGTCAAAAGATAGGAAAAGATGTTCACATGTGATCCCGGAATACTGCAGCTGTCATAAATATGAGTCAATTGCCAAGCATCTGAGTTTTGATTGTGTGACCATGTGGATTTCACACTTACGACAATGGTCATAAGTGTGAAAAATAGTCATAACAAGTCACTTTTTTCAGTGCTGTTGTAACTTCGAACAGTCCCTGAATGTATTGTTGTAAGTCGAGGACTGCTTGTAATTGCAAAGAAATGCTGGGAAATGTTGAATAATATAAAAATAACTGATTCTATTAGACAAGGGTTTAGTGATGAATGTCCTTCATAGACTGAGCCAAACAAATTGTTAACACCATAATGGATAGCGGTCCTATAACTCTCTTAGTAAAGGGTTAGTACAGGGCTCTAAATTTCCATCATTACCCAAATTCAGCCTTGCAATAGTTCCCTTTCATCATGTTCGAGCGGGTGATTATATTTTGTTAAACATCCACAGTTCATTAGCAAACACTGTAGAATGTTCCTAATGCTAAGGTGTTAATGATTGGGTTAAATAATGCTTTGTGCTAAATTCTCTAGCAGTGGTGCACTTGTGCTCCTTTTGTTGAAAGAAACATATAGTTGGCAACATACACAATAGGAAACCTTTTTTTTTTAAGAAAAAAAAGAACAGAGTTTTCCATTTCTATAGAAAGCATCGGTTTTTCTTCCTGTTTTCAATCAACAGTTCAGTAAGATCCTGAATTTCTGACTGCAGAATGTCCATGGTAAATGAAAGAAAATATTAATTGTTTTCTACTGGCAGATAGGCACATCTGGTAGATAATGAAATGGACAGTATGTCAAAATGTCAGGATGAATTGGGAGATTTTTCTTGTTATGTTAGGCTCCAGTCTCCATCCAAATCCCTTGATAGGAAAGCTAGAGCAATCTGCATCTGTAAAGGCCACCAGATATTTCTTTGTCAGTATGAATCCTTCATCAATGGCTATTTCATTTTAATCAGCCCAGGTAGCTCTGAAGTGTTTGCAGCAGCTATGCCTTGAGAAGTATTAGGAAGGTTACATTCAGTTCGCACCCCCACAGTTTTCTCTTAAGAAAAGCTGCAAAATACTTCATGAGGTGAGGGAATAATGAAATTAGATTCAGATCTACCAGGAAAGAAAATGCTAATTCCAGCTGTTCCCTCCTAAGTCTCTGTTCAAAGTAAACATAGCAATGATGTTTAATCTCCCCCGACGTAGAATTTCTGCCCTTCTCCAAATAAACAGACATCATGTCCAACAGAGGCATACAAAAAGCTCAGGGCTGCTTCTTAAATTTAAAGCATAATTGGATTGGGGGAGAGCACATCTGCTACAAAATGGCATGAAATTTTACAGCTGTTTTTTGCTGGGGTTATTATGTGTGTCAAAAAAGGGTTTAGAGATTCTGGGGCTTCAGATTGACAATCCTAATGTAAGGGCAAAAAAGGAAACGAAGAATAAAGCTAATTTATTCATTTAGATTCCAAAACTAACTTTGGTGTATAGATAGTCCTCGACTTACAATTGAGCCCAAAATTTATGTTGCTAAGTGAGACAATTGTTTAGTGAGTTTTATCCCTTTCTTGCCCCTTTTTTTGCCCCTTTTTGTGATTTTTCTTGCCACAGTTGTTAAGTGAATCCCTGCAGTTGTTAAATTAGTAACACGTTTGTTAAGTGAATCTGCCTTCCCCATTGACTTTATTTGGCAAAACATCGCAAAAGATGGTTCACATGACCATGCAACAGTCAGAAGTGTGAAAAATGGTAAGTCACTTTTTTCAATGTGATTGCAACTTTATACGGTTACTAAATGAACAGTTGTAAGTTGAGGACTACCTATAGTTTCCTCTGACAGAAGTGTTAATTAAGTTTCAGTCTCTTTGTCAGCATGGCTCATCCTATTCAAATGCTCAAATTCAAACTTAGAGATGTTTGACTATTCGTTATATTTTTCAGCACAAACAAAAAATGCCAGTTCCTGTTATTTATTAGAAGACACAGGGGAGGCTTGTAAGATTGTTGGACTGTGAGAGATAGATGTGCAAGTTTTTTATTTTACAAAAACCTAGCAAACCAGCATGCATTTTCTGGTCTTAGGAGACCCTATATCCTGTTAGAAATAACCTGCTGCTTCTGCGGCCTGGTACTGAACAAGCCATGGCCTAGTAGTGAGATGCAGCCTGCGGGTTGAGGACCCTGACTTATTTTTATTAAGAGTGTTCATTTGTTTATTTTTTTCCCTCTTTATTATTTTTATAAATAACTCAAGGCAGTGAACATATGTAATACTCTTTCATCCTTTAATTTTTACCACAACGACGACCCTGTGAGGTGGGTTGGGTTAAGAGAGAGTGACTGGCCCCAAATCATCCAGCCAGGTTTCATGCCTAAGCAGAAGTGTGGTATTCAGCAGGTTCTGATCAGTTCTGGAGAACCGGTAGTGGAAATTTTGAGTAGTTCGGAGAACTGGCAAATGCCACCTGTGACTGGAGATTTTACAGTATCTGTTATGTCCTGAGAACTCTAGGAGTTCTCACTCAGGTCCACTCACTTTGCGTGGGCGTTCTTCCCTTCACTCATTGGTTGGTTCTCCCCAGCAGCCAGCTATAAAAGCAGGCTGCGGGGTCCAACCAGTTGCTGATCGCTGTGAGCCAGTTCCAGGCATGGCAAGCACGGTCAGCCCTTTATTGTTATAATAAAGTATTGTTGCACTCATGCTCTGGTTCAGCCTCTCTTTTCCCAAACTTAACACTGGCGACGAGGGTGGGATGGCTACCAGAAGCACCATGCAACCGCTGAGTCACTAGCCGCCGATCCGCAGCCAGAGAGAGCGATCGGCCGGCGATAAGGGCAACGCTGATCCGCAGCCAGAGAGAGCGGTCAGCGAACAAAAAGAGCAAACAAAAGAGCAAACGCTGACCCGCTGACAGAGAAAGCGGCCAGCAAGCGATAAGAAGCGAACGCTGATCCGCAGCCAGAGAGAGCGGTCAGAATCGAAAGTTAGAAGCGTCTGTAGCCGCTTGTTAGCCCAGCTACAGGGAAAGTGAAGCGCTGCGAGCCGCAGCCGCTCAGTATTAGGCGCGAAATTCAAACGGCTGTCATTTGAATTTCAAACCTAAAAGGTACAGCACAGCACTGTAGTCAAGTCACTGATGCCCACACAGGCGCGAATCCAAACGCCGCCAACGGCTAACAGCCAAACGTGGTTAACCCAGAGAGAAAGAGAGGATTGCGAAAAGCCTCTCCGGAGCTGAAATCACTTGCCTGCCACAGGCACTAAAACATTGTCTGCTGCCCCAGAGAGATTTTTTCCACAGGTAGTTCTCCCGGTCCCAGCACCATGAATGCCAATCCAGTCTTCCCAGCGTTCAAACCAGACGAGGAGAAGTGGGAATCATATAAGAACCGCTTTAATCATTATATCGATGCAATTGGCCTGGCGGATGCTGGAGAGCATCGGAAAAAATCGTATTTCCTGATCTACTGTGGAGCCACCGTTTTCGATACTGCCACGGCCCTCGTGGCTCCTCGTGAGTTGAAAAACGTTCCGTGGTCCGAGTTACTTGAAATCCTCACTAACCACTATTCTCCCAGGCCCTCACAGATTGCCAGGAGATTCACCTTCTGTATGAGGAAGCAATCGGACAAGGAGACCATAAATCAGTATATGGCCGCCCTCAGAACAGCAGCACTGCATTGTGGGTTTGGAACCTACCTGGAGGACATGCTCCTCGATCAATTAGTCTGCGGAGTCAAGGATCTCCACCTGCAAAGGCGCCTTCTCGCAAAAAAAGACCTCAACCTCGCACAAGCAGTCGAGGAGGCCTTGGCAGCTGAGCTGGCAGCGCACTCAGCCACCGAAATCCATGGCCCAAGTGCCAAGCTGACATCACTTCCCATCCACTCCGAGGAGGTGGTAGCAGAGGAAACCATCAATGATGACAACGACGTCCACCGCCTCTTCAACGACAGACGGCCGCAGGTAGGAGCCAAACAAGAAAACATCGGTCCCCCCAAGCACATCATCCTGTGCCTAGCCTGTGGGGGATCTCATCAGAGGGCCACCTGCAAGTTTAAAGGAGCCACCTGCAATAACTGTCATAAAAGGGGACACATCGCGAGAGTCTGCCAAGCCCCTCAAAGCTCAGCACAAAGGCACCCCCTCGCAATCGGGCCCACAGAGGCAAGTATTGAACTGTCGCACGCACCACCATGCCAAGCACACTTGCCACACTGTTAGTAAAATTTCTCTCTCCGTTTCCTTAGAAGGTAAACCGTGCCATATGGAGGTTGACACAGGGTCAGCGCTCTCAATTATCTCGTGGAACACCCTCAAGAGGCTCCAACCAAGCCTATCCACTAGCCGGCTCCAGAGATGCCAGTTTAGCCTGAAGGACTACCAGGGGAAGACCATTCCTGTAATCGGCAGAGGCAAGTTCCTTGTCAGTTTTAAAGCTTTTTAAAGGTCACCTACCTCTAGTGGTAGTTAACGGCAATCTCCCCACCTTATTGGGGCTCGATTGGTTCCCCCATCTCGGCCTAGGGCTAACAGGAGTCCATGCTGTCTCAACCTCAGACACTGACTCCTTATTCGCTGATTACTCAGATGTATTCAGCGAGGAGCTGGGGTGTTATAACGGTACCCCCATCTCATTCTCAGTTGACCCCCAGGCAGTCCCAATCAGGCTAAAACCGCGTAGGGTACCATTCGCTATTCGGCCAAAACTAGATGCGGAATTGGATAAACTGTTAAAACAAGGGGTCATTGAGCCAACAGATTTCGCCAAATGGGAGACGCCCATTGTCACACCCCTCAAAAAAGACGGTAACCTGAGAATTTGCTCGGACTACAAGACGACAATCAATAAATTTCTACAAGTTAGCGCTTATCCTGTGCCCGTCATTCAGCATTTATTACACACATTCGAACCAGGCAGCATTTTTGCTAAATTGGACATGTCTCAAGCATATCAGCAGTTCCCTGTTGATAACCAAACAGCGGAACTCCAGACCATTGTCACTCACAGGGGTGCCTTCCGATGCAAGCGTCTCCAATTTGGCGTAAGTGTTGCCCCAGGTATTTTCAATCCCTCATGGAGCGGATTTTGCAGGGCCTCCCTGGTGTAGTACCCTACTTGACACATCTTAGTCTCGGCCAGGGACAGATCCCAACTCTTCCAGAGAGTTCGAGCAGTGTTAGAGAGGTTCAGACAGCATGGCCTCAAGTTGAAAAAGGAAAAATGTGCCATTGCCACTAGACAGGTGGACTTTCTGGGTTATAAAATTGACGCCTCTGGCATTCACCCCCTGGAGTCCAAGGTTAAGGCAATCCACGAGGCACCCACTCCAACCTCCAAAACTGAACTACAGGCTTTCTTGGGGCTATTGAACTTTTACGCATCCTTCTTGCCCCATAAAGCATCAGTAGCTGAACCCCTACACAGATTACTGGATAAAAAGTCACCGTGGCACTGGGGGCACAAAGAAGACCATGCTTTTCATGCCGTCAAATCACTACTCACGTCAGAGGCGGTACTTATTCAATTCGACCCTAACCTTCCTTTAGTGCTGGCAGCAGACGCATCCCCTTTTGGAATTGGGGCGGTACTAAGTCACAGGCTTCCCAATGGTGCCGAGGCTCCCATCGCCTTTTCTCAAGGACGCTCTCTGCAACGGAGCGCAATTACAGCCAGATCGATAAGGAAGCCCTAGCAGCTGTTGCAGCCATGAAAAATTTCACGAATTTCTTTTTGGCCATTTTTGAGCTGGTCACGGACCACAAGCCCCTCCTGGGCCTACTAGCCGGGGACAAACAGACCCCTCAAGTCCTTTCCCCTAGGATGACAAGGTGGACCCTCTTCCTAGCAGCCTACTCCTACAGACTTATACACTGCCCGGGTAAAACACTGTCCCACGCTGACGCTCTCAGTCGCTGCCCCTTGCCGGCTACGGCTGAAGACCCTGCTCCTGTCCACGCTATTTTCGAGATCACCCAGTTAGACCTACCCATCACTGCCCTTGACATTGCTGCTAAAACCAAGGCAGATCAAACGCTCGCCCAGGTGCTCGACTGGGTGAGGAGGGGGTGGCCGGGTGGCAATGTTGAAAACAAATTCACACCTTTCAAGACTCGCATGCAGGAGTTGTCCAGTTTGCAGGGCTGTCTACTATGGGGCACTCGAGTGGTCATCCCGACCTCACTGCGTACCCGAGTTCTGGAAGCGTTGCACGAGGGACACCCTGGCATCGTGAGAATGAAGGCATTAGCACGCAGCTACGTGTGGTGGCCGGGTCTCGACGAGGACGTTGTCAATTGGGTAAGTTCCTGCAGCATTTGCCAGGAATCCCATCCTGCTCCCCCCATTGCCACCCCTACTAGATGGGAAAGCGCCAGCGCTCCTTGGTCCAGAATTCACATCGACCTGGCCGGCCCCTTGCATGGGAAGATGTTCCTAGTGGTCGTGGACACCTATTCTAAATGGATTGACGTAGCACAGCTATCCACGACCACCACACTAGCAATCACCAACGTGTTAACACGCCTGTTCGTAACGCACGGGCTACCCGACTCCATTGTCTCCGACAATGGCCCACAGTTCGCATCGACCGAGTTCAGCCGTTTCGCTGCCAACCTGGGCATCCGCCACATTTTCACAGCCCCATTTCATCCTGCCAGTAACGGATTGGCTGAAAGGGCCGTCAGGACCACTAAAGAAGCCCTGGCTAGGTTCAGCAAGGATGACTGGCACCACAAACTCTCGCGGTTCCTGATGAGCCAGCACTCAACTCCTTGTTCAGCCACCAATAAGTCCCCAGCTGAGCTCCTGATGGGCAGGCGCCTGAGGACTGTATTGGACAGACTTCACCCACAATACTGCCCTGACTCTCCCCTCGCTTCCACATCGGGGGTTAGACATTTTATCTTACAGGAGCCAGTATTCGCGAGGAACTTCGCTGGAGACCCCCTGTGGATCCCGGGCGAGATCGTAGCCATCACCGGGCATGCGGTCGTATCGGGTCAGACTGGAGGATGGCCGCGTCTGGAGAAGGCACATAGACCAACTGCGTAGGCGCCTCAGCACCCTCGCCAGCAGGGATCCAGAGTCACAAGACGAAGGGAGGCCTCATCTTCAGCCCCACATCCACATCATGCCCGGCGACCAGTTCACACCAACAGCCGATCCCGAAGGCCCGAACACGGACAGCGGCGCCCAGACGGTTGACCAGCCCGATCCAGTCTACGGGAGCACATCCCCAGTGACCAACCCTACGAGCCCCGGGCATGCCCGAACCGAGGGGCACACTGATGACACTTTGCCGGCTCTGCCTTCCCAGGCAGACCCCGAACGGACAGACAACGTTCCAGAGCTGCGCCGTTCCGGGTGCCAACATAAACCTCCTGCCTACCTCAAAGACTATGCGTGTTCGCATCTGGGGGGAAGGGGTGTTATGTCCTGAGAACTCTAGGAGTTCTCACTCAGGTCCACTCACTTTGCGTGGGCGTTCTTCCCTTCACTCATTGGTTGGTTCTCCCCAGCAGCCAGCTATAAAAGCAGGCTGCGGGGTCCAACCAGTTGCTGATCGCTGCGAGCCAGTTCCAGGCGTGGCAAGCACGGTCAGCCCTTTATTGTTATAATAAAGTATTGTTGCACTCATGCTCTGGTTCAGCCTCTCTTTTCCCAAACTTAACAGTATCCTTCCCCTGCCATGCCCACCAAGCCACGCCCACAGAACCGGTAGTAAAAAAAAAATTGAATCCCACCCCTGTGTCTAAGGTATTTGCAACTTATACAAATGGAGCTGTGTGCATGCTCTCACCCACCAGCCATGTGGAACCATTCCCTATGCCCCGCCCATCCGCCCCTACACAAAGCCGGAAAAGTTGGAGACCACTACAATAGGATAGTGGGGAATTTCTGGACATTTCATTCCAAAAAGTTGATTTATGACATTAATGTGACTATTCTGCTAGAGCATAGGTAAGGAAATTTGTCTGACTAATCTAATCTATCATTCAGAGCTCCCCTTTCCTGGTCTGCACCAGTTTGATTCTAGAAAAGTCTTTAGGTTTCTTGGATATCCTGATTCTGCCCCCCCTTCTTTCTAGAATCTCAATATGCAACAGCCATACCAAGGAGAACCTTAGAATTAAAATTTAAATTGGTACAGTCATTGAACCGCATTAATATGTGCTGTGTGAATCTTAAGTGCTTACCTGACAAATACTATGGGGAAGCTGATTAAAATTGCTACATGCAAGATGGATTTTTCCTTGAAAGTGTGGGATTCATTAGAAGTGATATAAATTGCTCCTCTCACTAGTTATCCAACTATAAGGCATGTGTAATCTGTGCTTATTTACACTTCTCTAGGCTGGTCTGGAAACAGTGCAAATAAATCTATACATTGACAGCACACTGCCATATAAATAGTTCTCTCCACTTACAATAAGTATTAAACTGAAATGCAGGCCATCTGGACTTACCTCAGGCTGCTGTGAATTCATACTAAAGCACAAAAATGCCCATCAACATGAGTTGTTAAATCATACATGGACAATCAAGAACACAGAATAATTTCACTGTAAAACAACTCTGCATCATTTAATGCATACATCGTAATGCATTAAAAAATCCAATTATGCAATGTAGCTATAGGTGAAAAGATCACCTATATTCTACATATTTTGTGGAATATTCTTCTGGAAATCTTTCAAATAAAATGCCAGCAGTTTCTTGAAATGGATCCAATGACCTCTTAAAAAAAAGAAAGAAAGTAATATGTCTCGATCTAGTTGCATCCTTTTGCCAGCTGAACAGAGGTTGTTATCTAGTTAATCTGTTGACTGAGATCTTTTTGTTTTCTCAGTTAGGCTCACTACGGGTTAAAGCAATGGTTTTGGAGAAGAAGACACCTATTAAATAGTTGCCTTCTTTGGGTCTGCTGTTGCTTTTCCTGATTCCACCAATTTTCAGTGTGGGGAGACCATAGACAGCACACCACAGGTTCTCCTCTCAGAGTTGTTCCCATCTGGGTGTCATGTGTGGCATCTGCCACAAACCCAAGATCAGATGGAGCTGTGGCAATTGTCATCTGGAAACATTAGGAGCACTATTCCACACATATTGCTGAATGTGAGGCCGTGTTTGTGAAGTGAGCTATAGAAGAAACTATTGCTTGCATACTATCCTCTCTGTTGTATAGCACTCTCTCTACTGGAGCTGTGAAAATCTGTGGCTGAATTGGGAGGGATGGAGTTCTCCAAACTTATGATTTGGGGGGGGGATTTCAACCTCCACCCCCTTAGGCTCAAACACAGACTCTGTTCAAAAGTTCATGGCAACTGTAGACCAAGTCATTTCTGGACTGACATAAAAGAGAAGGTCATATATTAGACCTGTTTCTTTAATCTTGGTGCATTGCAAGGTGAGCTGGTTGGGGAATATTACTATCAGTCCTTGCCATGGACAGATAACTCCCTGCTAGCTCCAGAGTTCTCTGGTATAATATGTCCCTGCAAGAAGAGCAGAGGTGGTCTGTTACTGGTTTGTACCAGTTCGAGTGAACTGGATGTTAATTTTACATCTAGTTCACCGAACCAGTAATTGCAACGACTGGCTGGCCCCGACCACCCACCCCGCCCTTCCCAGGAGTCTCCACGTGGCCTGTTTTGGATCCCAGATAAGTGCAGGCTCATGTGGAGGCTCGGGGAGGGCAAAAAATGGGCCTCCCAGAGGCTCTGAAAGGCCAGAAACGGGCCTCCAGAGAGCCTCCAAAGCCCAGGGAGGCCATTTTCACCCTCCTACAGGCTCGAGAAAGCCTCCATAGCCCAGGGAGGCAAAAAATGCCTCCCCCCGCTGTGGTGCAGGAAGTCGACTAGGCCATGCCCACCATGGCCATGTCCGGCAGAGAACCAGTTGCTAAATTTTTTGAAGCCCACCACTGAAGAAGAGGGCCTCTTTGAATGGTCTGATGGACACTGACATGTTCCAGAGGGAATTAAGAGATGTTCCTGAGGCTTTGGTCCAAAATTCCAACGCCAGATGGAGATTTTGTCTGTTCCACCCTCTGTAGGTTTGCACAGTCTCAAGCCACTGGAACAGAACCTCTATAGCATTATTCAGGTGGCTGGGTATCATCAGCGCACTGGTGCTATCCTATTCTAAACTATCAATGACCTCCTCCACTGAGAGGAGAAAGCACTTCCACCTGAGGCTCTCCACAATGCAGGATATCTAAATTGCCTTGTTGATAAAAAATGTTTAATAAGTCCTTGATCTTTATCTACCGCACTTGTTAAGCAAACAAAAATTATTTTAATTACAGATTCCGGAAATATCAAAAACTATTCAGATATGATTGCAGGGAGTTGATTAACATAGTATTATACACAACTACAAGCTTATAATGAAAAATCTGTTCAGTTTGACAACTTTATCTCTAGATTCTACTTCTCCAGAGGTTTTACACTGTCTCTGTGTATCAGTTCAGACTGTATTTGAACAAGAACTTAAACAGTATTTATGATGTGCTTTATCAGAGTAAAAACAACCATCATAGATACATAAATTAATATAAAGGCAACGAGAAAGCAGGTACACATTCCTACATTCAGTTTGCTCAGAATAGTATAATAATATACAAGAAATGTGTAATGCTTGGAATGTATAACTTGATTTTTATAACTAGCAAACATACACAATTTATTTTGGAATGATAAACAACTGTAGAATTTAATGGATACTGTCAAGAGGGCAGAGATGATTGGATAAGGTCAAATTGTTTTCAACATTTATACCATACAATTCGCTTCCATCCAATTACTTAGTAAATCATTTTTAAAACCCAAGAGAGCATGCAATGGCTGGCATATATATATTGCTACGTACACCATGACTACTTCCTGTGCACTATATATATATTTTTCTAGGCAGCTAAATTAATGCTGTTTTGCCATTTTCCCTGCAAATAGAAGTTTTTGAAATGGAAGTTTTTTTTTTTTTCACATACTCATACTCATGGAGCAGTGGTGGGATTCAAAAATGTTTACTGCCAGTTCTGTGGGCTTGTTGGATGTGATCTGGTGTGATGTGGCTTGGTCGGCGTGGCAGGGGAAGGATACTGCAAAATCTCCATTCCCTCCCCCACTCCGCTAACCTGATTTCCAGCTCCGTTCTCCTGTGCAGGGCAACAAAAGAAGACCCAGCTGATCACCTGGGACTCGAGAGGCAGAGAATAGATGGGGGTGAGGCCAGTCAGAGGTGGTATTTGTTGGTTCTCCAAACTACTCAAAATTTCTGCTACCAGTTCTCCAGAACTGGTCAGAACCTGCTGAATATCACCTCTGTCATGGATATGTATGCTGATTTCTATATTTGAGGTAATTGGTATGAACTTCTTAAGCTAAAAACTGTTGCCATCAACGCCAGAGCAATATCTGCTTTTGCAATTCCAAATATTTTGTGATGAAAGAAGTCTGTGACATATAATTACATCACAATACAAGTCAGGCTGTGATAAAAAGATGTACTTCTAAAGGCCCATACAGTGCCCATAAACAGAGTAAGTTAGGATTCTTTGACATTACAATTAGGAGCTTGCAATATTTAAAATATTGAGGGCCCCGCTGAAGTTTAGTGATGCTGGGATGTTCCCTGCCAGGGATATGGCTGAAACTTCTAAGCCCATTTCATCTTTTCTATGGCTAGCAGGAACATAAAACTACATGCTAAGAATGCCCTTTACAACAAAGCTAATATAGTTTATTCCAGAAGACTGCCATATTTATATTCTGATGATTCACTAATACAATGCAAATCATTTTCTGTGTATATTAATTTATGTAAAAAGTCTATATTTGTATAAAGAATATAATTTTGGTCAAATTTTCATACATTAATTCTGTTCTGAAAATTTGGATTACTAATCTGGAAGGTGGCTGCGTTTTTTCTTGATATTTTAAATATGTGGGATCAAAGCACAGGACCCAAAGTAAATAGTCAAGCTCCCCGCAGTATTTATCCTATAAACAGTATGTACTGCAAAGGACCCCACCAAAAGGATAGGGAGTCACCCCAACAAAGAATGACATGTACTGATATTTATACATTTCAGAAAAATGTAAAATGATGTAGGTATACATATTCATAAGTGATATGCTTATCTCTGAATGTGATAAAGATTTGATCAATTGTAAAGTAGTAGATCTCAGGTTACTTCCTGCCCTTCTGCAGTCTGCTTAACTTCAAATAAATTAGGACAAATTCATAGGTTGCCATGGGGATGTTCTGATAAGAGTTACAACAGGTATGATAACCCGGGGCATGACACAAAGGCAACACAGTCACATAAGTAAGAAAAGTCCCTTTACTACCTCCAGTTTTGTCCCCAATGTCCGGTTTCCTTTGGCTGTAGAAAAAACTCTCCCAAGAACAGTCTTTAAATGAAGGAAATTCAGTCTGAAAACAAAGTACATATAAACTATAAATAAAAATCTACACAAACCACACTGCAGCAATTAACTGGACAGGGCAGGATAAGGAATTGCAGACTTCAAAGGCCAACAAAACACTCACAGTTGGAAAGACGCCAGAACCCAGATAAGCCTCGACCATAACAGATAACTCACGATTTGCTTCCCACAAGTTGTTGTGTGCAAACTCCTTTTTTAAGCACTGTGTTCCCAGCTGCAGCCAATGAAGGGAATCAGGGCCATTTCCGCACCCATAAGCCACACAACTCACATTGCTCCCTTCTCTGATCTTCCCTGCGTGCCCTAGGATGAAGAGGAGGTGGGCCTGGATCTTTCTCTGAATTCCCTCTGCCTTGCTCTACCTCTCCCCTGCTCTGCCCAGCCACACTTTGCCCTTCCCCAGTTTCTTCCACAGCCACCAGAGCCACACTCCCTCCCTGTTAGCTGCTCGGCCTCCCCCTCAGAATCAGATTCCAACAAGGGCATGACAACAGGCATGAATTATATTCATGTTATATTTGTAACGTTTATACTGTTGTCTCAAATTCTTAATATGTTTTCATGTCAGGCCCAGCCCAAGAATGACATAGATAGAACAATCCAACCAATCTTTATTTGCTCATATCAGACAAAATCTTGCCAGATTAAACCTATACTACCCTAATTTTAGCAGAGATACTCAGACAGATTCTAGGGAATCCTAAATCTCTTCCTCTGTCTCCAATCCAGCTCAGGGCTGTATTGTTTCTTGTCTCACTCCCCACCTTGGAATGTGATCATTCCTTCCTAGGAAACTGACACTTCACTTTAGTCCATCACACCACCTGCCCCTTAATAGACATAATCTATTGCATTTCATCACGTTATCTAACATTCTCATGATATCTGACATGTTGAGTGCTTAATTGTTTTTTCATGATATTTTTTCCAGGCCTAGGATAGGATGCTGTGCAATCATAAAGAAGGCCTTCATATACAAGAAATATTGGTTAATATTACATGAGTTGCTGCATTGTCCAAATGAGGCAATATTTTAAATGACCACCCAAAATTTTAATTCTCAGAAAGGGAAACCCATGCATAGAATTATAACTTCACAACATTCTAAATGAAAAAGGTCCAGTTCTTATTAATCCCAATAAATGTAACATAATTAAGCATTTGCTCTTAAATGTTAGGAAACTAACAGCTTTTGTGAATCTAATGTGGCCCCAAAGAAACTATACTCCAATCTGTGCTTCAGATTTATTGATATAACTGGTTTTGGTTAGGGAAAGTATGTTTTTATACAAAACATTTTTATACAAGTGTTCACCTATATTATTTTCCCCCACTGGCCAGAACCAGTAAGTCCCACATGTATTGTGGCTGGATTGCAATATCCCAGCTTTTCAATTCTACTAGTGGTTTTAGCAAACAAAGCAATTACAACTGGAAAGTCCCTTGGCAATGGATATTTGTTGTTGGATATTATTATTTGCATATACATGGACTTAATGGAAATTTAATTTGCTTCCCTGCAATACTGAAAATATATTTCAGAAGGTCAGATCCAGCCTCCATCCGATTCTGCCCTGCTTGAAATATTTGTTCCTCCTCAACTCATTAATTGCTTCCTTTTAAAAAGTGCTCGAGATTGCTTTGCTATTGATCTGAACTCTGATTTACATATCTGGAAATGAGTCTTCTGAATGTGTCTGAAAGGCATATTGGAACAACAATGAGCAATTGTGTTTCTTAGGAACCCTATTTTGGTAGGTATAACAGATTATGAGCCTTTGAGACAGCTTTCTTCATTCTTTTTTCATCCAAATTTTCCTTTTTGTTACTTCACCATCACATTAGCTTGTCCTAGAGATGATAAGGACAAAGTGCAAAGATTACAAAATCTAAAGACTACTCTCTGGCCAAAAGATTATCACCTTTTTTTAAACTGGCTCTGACACAAAGGAATAAAGGAGGGATATTTTTACCACATCTGGATGAATTTTGCATTAGGTTCTCCTAAAGATGCAGGTATAGGGAAGAATAATGGCATCTTTAAACACCCAAAGCATTATTATTATGATGATTTGTCACACAGTCAGCCAGATATTTAGATTAGATTCAGCATTTTTATTTACTCATTGAATCCTTTGTAAGAACCTGGGATAGGCTGTTAATGTGGTTTGATACTGTTAAAGGTATTGTGGTAGAATGTAAACTGGTGTGAAGAAAACTGCTTTTTGCAATTGACATGATGATTTTTGTCAATGTTGATGGTGTTCAAGCATTCAGATGTTTTGAAATTGCATACAGGGTTGTTGTTAGTGTTGTTGTTTTTATTGTTATTATTAATCAATGCACAGTCAGCCAGATGTTCAGACTTGGTTTGGCATTTTTGTCTACCCATTGAATCCTTACCAAGGACCTGGGATAGGCAGATGTGGATATTTGATAGTGCTAAAGATATCATCGAAGGATGAAAGCTGTTCCCTTTTGCAATTGACTGATAGTGAATTTATCAATGCCAATGGTGTTCAAGTGGTGCTCCAATTGTTTTGGGATTATATCCAAAGCCCTTATTATTATTGGTACTACCCTTGATTATTATTATTATTGTTGTTGTTGTCATTGTTGTTGTCTTTGCTTTCTTTGCCACACTCATATTTCTTTTTGCAGGTGTTTGTATTTTGTGATTTCCTGCAGTTCTTTTTCTTCTGTTCTACTGTCTCCAGGTATTGTCAAATTCACTATCTGGTTGACAATTGATAAATCTGATGCTTATCTGTTTGAATCTAAAATCCCAGAGCATTCAGCTCATTCATTCTGTGTTATTTACTCTATTTTGTGATCCCACCACTTTTTTCTTGTAGGCAAATCACAAGTTCTTTTTTTCCCCATTCTTGTGCAGAGAGTCCATAAGAGGCTTCCAGTCATTAATAAATATACATAGCATCTTTTCTCTGACAACTAACTCCAACTATTTAAATACAAAATAGCTACAAAAGGAAGCAATGAGAAACATTCCAATCCTTTGGGAATTATTCATTACTCACAGTCAAAGATTAGTTTTGATTTGATAGAATGCTAAGCACTGTTATTCCTCCTTGGTAAAGCTCCTATCTTTTTTCTTGATGTAGACCCTACATCTTTCTTTTTACCTTTCAAAATATTCAAGGCATTTTGTTGCTCTTGCCACTAACTGCTAAATTTTTGATGGTTATGATGTAGATTTCTCCCAATTTTTTTTAAAAAATACCCATCATTTTCTAGGATAAGCAGAGTTTTCATTTTAGCAGATTCTAGCCACTATGTGCTCTATTTTTTTCAGGACAGCAAATAATAGGGCTGTACAAAGCACTGGGAAGAAATATTTGGTAAAGTAGGCTAATGGCGACAACACAATTTTTCCTTGAAGCCTTCGATTTATCCTGGTAGTGTATACGAGTTGTATGCATGCACATCCCCTTTGGTTTCTGGTGGACTGTACTGTTGTCCATATACAGAGAACCCCAGGATGCTTAAAACCTGATTGGTATATCATCCTGAATTGGCTGTGTGTCTCTCTCACCCTCTCTCCCTCCTTTCATTCATTTGAAGATAGAATTCACCAGACATAGATGAAGAAGTAGCTTCATTAAAATGGAACTGTTAACGCCAACATTTTCTGATCTGAGTCAATGAATTATGCGAGTGTAGCATGCACATCAGGCACCAGCTTTCTAAAGAGCCAGATATACATCAGCTGTAAGTTTCAAACTGTTACTCTCACTCCTGAGGCGAGATCTGACCTTTCCTTCTCCAATTTCATTTTTTTTATAAATATGACCAGTTTTCAATATAAAAAGCTTATGCAGTATTAATTTTTCTGTGAGGGAAAAAACAATGTCTTCCCTGTATGAAATGGGATAAACCCTAATCTCTACCTCAGGCAGAAAATAAGAAATAGTTATATGTATACGAAGTGTGTCCTCATTTACATGTCTGGAGTTCTACAGTAATTATGTTAAAACCAGCACATTTTTTCCTGAAAATTGGCGCCTGAGAGCTTCACATGGAAGAATGGCATGATGTTTTTCTTTGGATTCCAGAGAAAAGCACTGCAAAATCTTGGCCTTTTTTGGAGGTATTTCTGAAATCAGAGATTGACACACATTCTTTGTGGCACTATATTGAAATATTGTCAAGCTATTGAAATATTGTCAAGCTATTGCAAAGCTTCCTTGGTTTAGGAAAAAAAAGCTACATTTCACCAAGATGAATCCAAACATTGACAAGGAGTGTAGAGACTTGGAAAGCAGACTGAGGCACCCACAAACAGGTTTGATGATAAATGCTTTTTAGTCTCCTCCACTTAACTCTTCTATATTTGACTGAAATCAAATGGATTTAAAACATACTTCTAAGTATGGATCCGGATAACTCTGTTTCATTACCAAAGGAAAATTATATAAGTAAAGAGGCATTCTCTTTCCTTTTATGAATATATAAAATAGTTTTCAGAAGATCATTAAGTTAGAATTTTATAAATGTTTAATATAGTTACTTGGAATTTCTTCTAATTTTCATTAAAAATACAATGATAATCTTAATATCAAACTATCATATATTGTACATATTTGTAAATCATTGGTGCATTTAGATGCTATTTTTGCTGTGAGACACTAGGTAGAGGTTAGCCAACACCATTTTTCAAACTGTATTATTTTAGCATGTTCAATTTTCTGTTCACTGAAGCTTAAAGCAATACAAGGTACTATTTTATATGGGTGCCAACAAGATTGTCCCTTGAGGTTGTTTTTACACCAGATGGCTTCTAATGGATATAGCTCAAGATAAAAACAATATTCTAAGAAAACTGAACAAATCACATGGTCTTGTAATTGTTTCTATGTTTCAAACTTTTCCAGATTCCTAAAATAGTATTGTTCAGTATGCTTCATTCCAATACAGATCTGATTAAAGGTTTGAAAAGGTCAACACTACCCTCCTTTTGTCTATCTTGTTCTTCTTAGTATTGCTTGACTCACTGGTGGTATGCTACCAGTCTGGCCCGGTTCTGCCAAGCCAGTAGCGGCGATGAGCAGCGGAGACTGAACCGGTTCTCTCCACCACTCTGCTGTTGGGCCCACGCACCCTCCCGGGCTCCCATACTCACCTCTATCTTCTGCTTTTGAAGCGCAAGCTCTGGTGGCCAGAGGTGGAGCTCTTGCCTCACAATCAGGAGGCTGTGAGTTTGATCCTAGGTAGAGGCTAATATTTGGAATAGACTCTCCTGCTGGAGCAGCTGGTTGGTCTAGATGACCTCCAACTCTGTTAATCTATGAAAGAAGAGTGCCGCACAGCAGCTGCTGAAGCGACCGTGACCGGGAGAGTGCAGGCTTTCAGGAGGTGAGTTGGAATGCCTCTGTCCCTGCGCAAAGCACGCCCACCAAGCCACGCCCACCGAACTGGTGGTAAAAGTTTTTGAATCCCATCACTGGCTTGACTTCTGAAAGAGATTAACCTAACTGCGAATGACAGGAAATCAGGCAAGGCTGCCCAGAATGCTTTTACATCAACCAAGCATGAGAGTAAGAAAAGATGAACTTGATCTTCTTAAAAGCTAAAAGACATTTGATCTCTTAGCTACAGCTCATCGTAAAATTGTGCTGGATTGCACCGATTGCAGGAGCTGAAAAATCATTGTGTTTGTGACTGTACTGTGCAGTACATTTTTACATGGAAATTGTTTAAAGGATTGAGGCTCATCAGGGAACCCTGAGGATGTGGGGTGGGGGGAAAAACCAGACTAATTAACATAGATGCTTTGCTTTCTTCAATTTCAATGGACTTCTTTGTGATAGGGTGAGTGAGTGTCTCATTGCAGGTGATAGTGAGCAAGAGGTGCCCTTCACAATGTCCCTCTCTAGAGCAATCTTTCTTAATTTGGCAGTTTTAAATTGTCTGGATCAATTCCCAGAATTCTGCAACCAGCATAAAGTCCAATGAAACACTGCTCTAAGAGGGTTCAAAATGCCCATTCTGGATTTAGAATTAGCTCTCTTGATATATTATGCTAGACTAGAAATCTGAGCAATGCACACCAGCCAGGGCAAAAGAGCCTAGGTCATGTCAAAAGTTATTTAATAAACTGGGTTGTTAATATAACCTAAAGGAAATAGAAACAGAAGGGGAAAATCATGATGTTACTGTCCTAAATAATCATTTGATTCAGGCTGTACTAAATTAAAATTAAAGCAGAATTTCTTACAGACACAACATACCACTGTGTTTATTATATTTCTGATTGTCTCCTAATCAATACAGATTTATCAATTTGTGAAGCAAGCCAATAAGATATTATCTGAACTATCATATAGTCGATAAGAATGGTATAAAGACCAAGAGTTTACTGCTAAAACATTGGAGCTGCAATTAGGATTCACATATTTCATTTTGCTTGATAAAAATAACTGTTCAGGTAGTCAAGCAAATAATATTTTTTTGCTGGGGGTGGAATATGCAAATGTGATCCATTTGAATTCATTTGGAGCAAGATCAGAAGAGTTTTTTTAAAGTGTTTTTATGTCATGTTTTGGTTTTGGTTAGGAGTTTTTATCGCCTTCTAAAATGATCCCAGGCAAGGCTATAGATTAAATATGATCGAATATAATAACAAAGGGCATCTAATAGGTTTGGTGATTGCCTAACATTGGTGAAGGCAAACGAAGCGCATTTAGACTGAGTTCTGCCATTGCACTGAAAATCTGTTGTGTCAAGCCCAAAACTGACATAAGTGTAGCCATTTTAGTTAGTCTTAGTATATATTCTTTTTCTGACTTTCTCTGTGGTAGTCATGGGGGGAAAGGTTTCGAGCTTGACACATTCCTAAGTGGGGAGGAGTGGAGATAAAGAGAGTTGTTTTGGCTAGATGGTTTTTCTTCCCATGGGAAATGAGCTGTCCTTGCTGGGGCTCCTTGAGGTGGAGATTTATGACATCAAGCAACGTTGAATTACTTCTGTTGGAGAATGTGACTTTGGGGGTTTGTTTCTAACTTGAAATATTGTGGGGTAATTTGGGGTTGCGTCAGATCTGGAATTACCACGGACTTTGCCAATTTGATGCTTTCCTAAATAAAAGAAATCTTTTTGAAAGATGGACTTTTTACTTTTCTTTTTAAATGGATTTCATCACTTGGAAACCTGACAGTTGACCTTGTAAAATCTCTGCTCGGGGACTATGTAGCTAATACAGTTCATTCCACCTTTAATAAGAATTTCTTCCATGCTGCATATTGAATAAAGTTGCTTGCAAAATGAAAAGAAGAAACAAGGCACATGCAATATCAACTCATCGTTTTATACTTATTTATTTACTCTTTCCCACCTTTATTATTATTACAAATAATTCAAGGTAGAGAACATACACACAATACTTCTTGCTCCTATTTTTCCCACAACAACTTTGAGCTGGATCGGGCTGAAAAAGAGTGACTGACCCAAAGTAATACAGCTGACTTTCATGTTTAAGGGGGAACTTAAACTCACAGTCTCCTGCTTTCTAGTCTGGTGCCTTAATCTCTAGACCAAACAGACTGTCACTGTCATCATCACTGCTATCATCATCATCATCATCAATGATGATGATTTTCAATGTTCTGAAAAAGTTATGTCCTGGATGAACCAGTGAAACTTTATTCAGACATAATTCTCATTAAGCTGAATCATATTTGGTCTTAAGTTAATATTCATAACAGGATAGCAGTCTTAGTGTTGTGAAGATATTACAGCATTAAATAATATCCAAGAATGCATATTTAAATTTAATACTTGATATTTAATGGGAAAATGTGACATATAGTAGAACATGCTGCAATCTGCTATTTATACAGAAAATCCATCTTTTCTGGCAAGCTGAAAGAATTGAGGGTTTGGGGTTGGGTTTTTTTTGAGGAACTTTTTTATCTACTGTTACAGAAATTGTCAAAAAGGCTTTTAAAAAAAGAATAAAAACTTTTATTACTCCCCTAAATGAAATCACCCGGTGTTATTTAGATCTGTGACTTATATCAGATTATCCCTATTTCTAATCTGGTCACAAAGCTGTTACAATATTAATAAATCTGCTAGGAAAATCTCTATTACATAAAAAAGCTATTGACAGGCTGTTTCTATTTTCCCTAAGGTTAGTAGGAAATTATTAAAATCACAGTAGCATGCGATGCAACTAAACAACTTGCAGTTTAAAATGATTTAAATATAAAAAGGAAAATTCCATGGGCAGCAGATGGTGTGTACTCAAAATATTTCATCACACCCAGCAAATGTTTCTGAAGCTCCATGAAAATAAGAAAGCTGTCCAACAAAGTCAGCTTGCCAATATGAGCCGTCTTCAAGTCATACTTCACAGGAACTCTGATTATCTTATCCACATTTTCTAAAATAGCAAAAATCAGATTCTTTAAACCAAGTTCATTTTGAAACTTTCTTTTTTCACAAGTAAGCACAGCAGCCTAACTTTCTCCAAGAAAATTGTCTTATAACCCCAGTTGACCAGACACAGGATGGAAGAATATAACACGGAAACATGTTCTTTTTTTAAAAAAAAATAGAATGTCTGGCAGTGGGTTTGGCTCAGTGTCTCAGTTAAATCCAATTGTTCGGAAAGAGCGCTGAATTATAATGAAGCAGATTTCTTAAAATCCATGGGATACAGTCTCTCTTTTCAGCATTCTATTGTTAGGCTTTAAAATTAGAACCTTGTAAGCTAGTTCAAACATTTAGGCCATATTTTATGTCTTTGACAATCTTCTCAGTTTAGTTTTCATTATGTTTTTCTTGTTCCTTTCTTTCAAGGAAGTACTTCTTTGTCTATATTATCAAGTTATGAAAAATGGTATAATTATCTTTTATTTGGCTTAGTCCTGACAGTTATTTAGAGCAGTGTTTCTCAAACTTGGCAACATGTGGCCTTCCTAACCAGTATATAGGAATTGAAGGCCACACATTTTTAATTACCAAAGTTGAGAAATACTGTTCTAGAGCTACCATCTTTATATTTCCTGTGAATACATTTCTATTGTTGTTTCTCAGTAACCCTCCCTTACATTTGATTAGAGTAGGGCTATCAAACTCCTGGTACATGGGCCAGATGCGTCACATGCTGGCCACACCCCCACAGAGTTTAGCAAATGGGAAAAAAGTCCCGATATGCCACATGATGGTGCCGTGACGACGTGAGTTTGACAGCCCTGGACTAGACGATTCAGAAGTCATGATTTCCCTGTAGAATTGAGTAAAAGGAGCTACCAAACATGGGCTTTCTGCTGGAAACATTGTTTAGATATTAAACGGCCTGGATTTCCCCTTCAATGGAAATTTATAAAGCTGAAAGTTTTCTTTAAAAATAGTACAAAAAAAAATTTGGCTTGACAAAGAGGAAGAAGGGAGAAGTTGCTCCTTTGCTGAAAGAACAGAAGGAATTTCTCTCTGCGTCTGTCTTTCACTCTCTCTCTGTGTGTTTTTATGTGTGTGTGTTTAAGAGAGTGAGTGTTGGCAGGAACATTATAGTTCACTCAGTAATTAGATTTGTGCACATTTAAAGATGTTAACTGTTATTAATAGTGGCTGTATAATGGAGTTTCTGCCAGCAATATGAGTCCCCAGAGTTACTGAAATAGAAATAAAAGTGGGTTTGCCATATGGTTTCATACAAATATAAAAATAACAGGAGGGAATGTGTGCAGCTCAACGCTATCTCATCAAAAATTCAGAGATATATGACCTAATTATTCTAATTTCTATTTTTGCTAGGAGGCATTTTTATATTTGTATGAGAATTGCCATACATTTCAAATATAAAATATCCATGATGATTTTTCAACGAACAGAATAGCCATTGTTTCCCAACCTTGGCAAGTTGAAGATATATGAACTTCAACCCCCAGAATTCTCCAGCCAGCAAATCTTCACTTACCTGAAGATGTTGCATGCCGACTTTCTACAGTCAAACTGATAGTTTGCCACTGCACATTGGCTCCTACCAAGTTGCTTTCGTCCAGAAACTCTGAAATATGCTCCCACTGATTTTGTTTAAAAGGGCTGAACATAAAATCAAAAATTTAATAATAATCAAATAGAAATAGAAGTTGAGTTCAGAAATGTTATTGCCTTTGCTTAGAACCATGAATTCAGATGAACAGATCAGAAAACCCAGACATATGCATGGAATATAGCATGGCTGTCAGAATAAACTCACATCTATCTAAGAATCTGAAAAGTCATTTGATGGAGAAATGAATTTGACTGCTGAGTTTTTAAAGAGAGAACTGGTTATGTTGGAGATGAGAGGACTCAGTGAAGAGATAATATTGTAGATAGCAAAATTTGTTTCAATTACATCATTCTCCATGCACTAGTAGATCTTGACAGTAGGAATATAGACAACATACTCAAAAAGAAATTGTCATATTATCTCTATATCTTGTCAGATATATCGGTTTGGATGTATAGGTGTATGTCAATTGACTTGATATCAAAGGGAATGAAAGAAAAAGCTTGCTCAAACATATAATGGGAAAGAATTGAGCAGGCTGTTGCTCTAGGAAACAAATGAATTGGAAATAGCTTTAAAAAAATCATTTTACACAGCTACTCAGATGTAGTGCAAAAATATATGTTTATTCTCCTACTCTCTCCTACTAATCTCTCAGTGTTTCCTTATGATTGTCAGTTAAAAAAGTCTTAAACAGGCATATTGAATTATTTTTAACGCTGGGTGGTATAATCCTTATGTACCATTTGTTTGAATCTGGCTGCAAATGAGGATCCCCTAAAGAGAAGCAATACTGAATGGTGTATTCTCTTTTAATAGTACCACCTTCTGTTTCTATGGAAACAGCACAACTTGTTTGCGACTTGCAAGACACAGATTCGGCCCTTATTAAAATAGATTGTACACTGTTAAACATAACCTTTAAAATTCAGTGCTGCTTCCTGCTTTAGGATACAATTATTATTCCATATATATGAAACCAAATCAAGTCAGATGTGACCCATCATTACTGGTAATGAAAGTTTAAGAAGTTCTTGCGCAGGCTAATGGTCTACCACAAAGCCACTAAATTATTTTATCTATTATCACACTTGGGAGATCTGTGATAATTCAAATGGAAGCAAGAGTTATAACAAAAGTCACAAAGGGCACACATACACAGAGTCTCACATTTCTAAGTGGATTCCTCCACATCATTTCACGTTTTTTTCCTGCAAAATTCTCAGTATTCTGTTTTAGAATTACATACAGGCAAAAAAAAAAATCTGTTGAACTATTTTTAAGCTTGCTAAATAGCAAACATATTTAAACAACTCCTTTCCTGCTATAATACCAAAATACTACACACACACACACACACACACACTTAAAAATCCCATTTATAAAACAAAAATAGAGCATCAATTACATGGGAGAAAAAAATGGAAAAGGAGATGGGGAGGTCAGCTCCCCAATTTAAATTTAATTTAAAATTTAACCAATTTAAAATGCTTGAGTTGAACAAGTAAGTTTGAAACTGTTTCCATACACATTTTACCACTTGGACATCTACAGAGAACCTCTTCTATAGCAAAAGTACTGCTGCAGATTTGGTTCTTTCTTTTCTGTTGACACATTATATAATAGGAATACTTGAAAAACAGTCTCCTCTGAGGCTTGCCAGCATAAAGAGAGCTGGTTCTGGAGATAGTTATGTCTTTCATAAGAAGCACCAATTTGGCCTGTGAGGATATAGGCAACCAGCAGAAGTCTTTTAATTTTGGAATAAAATGATGGTTCCAATTATGACCAAAGCAACTACATTCAACATAAGCTGAACCTTCAAGTTGTCTTCAAGAATAACCCATCAACATAACTGGTGGATAGCTCTCATTTCATTGTCTCTGCTAGGAAGTTTAGTTTATTATACTGAATGGGTTGAAACCAAGAATCAGCCTTCCACTCATATGATACAGTAAAGCAGAGAAGCCGTCACAAAAGAATATTAGCAACTGTTGTATATCAAACACAAACATCGTTTCTAGCAATTAATGCTCAAAGCTCTTGTGTTTATTTCTCCTGCCCACTCTGTGTAAAATGCTAAAAATAAATCTATTTGGGTAAAGAAAGCAAATTAATATCTGCTGATTGTTTTGACAATGGCTAAATTTATTTATTTTTAACCATCACTGTATGAGAACTAATTTTCACCTGTAGAGTCCTACATTAATAGGATGTATACTTTCCCATCATGTGGATTAGTACCATCTTCATAATTCCCAGCCAGAATTGTCTCTCAGTTTCCTATTTGCCTTTCCTTCTTATCCATTAGGGCTCAGATTTTAGTTTGGAATAACAGGGAATAGTTCGATTTTTTCTTTCTTTCACGATTGGGAAAGGAAGTATTAGATTGTGTACAAATTTAACTCAGTTGACTCCTGTTTTTTGTTTAAATAAAGTTTTATTTGGGTTTTCACACACAAAATACAAGTAAAACATCTTTTTTGAAAATAGCACGGTCCCAGGTTGAATTCTTTATACAGACACAAAACTCAATTTCATGCTCCTTTTTGTATTCTATTCCATATCTTACACTATTTTACATTTTCTATTTAGTTTTTAATTATCATTAAAATCTTAACATCTTTAACACTTCTTTTCAATTAAATATCATACTTCCTTAAAAACACATATAATCTCCATAATTATTTTTTCCCTTATTTCTCTTCACATATGTTTTATAAATCATTAAATACACCTTTTGTTACATTTATTTATTGACAAGCATCCCACTGAATTACAATAGCTATTTTATCAGACATTTTAATCATACATTGTTTCATATTTTCTAAAATTATTTCTGCTTCTAATATAAACATACTATCTTATGTACCTTTGCAGAATCCCTTTTTCCATTAAGTTTTCACCCATTATCTCTAAATAGGCCCTGTTTCTCTATATTTTGCTTCTGTCCTTTATAACTTCTTTTCTTTTCTTTCTTTCCTCTCATCTTCTCCCTCCCCCTTTTACCCCCTTCTCTCTATAGTTCTAATTCTCTCTTCTGCATTTCCCTCTTCTGTTGTTTTCTGATTTTATACTTATTTTTCACTCTATTTTGGGGGGGAGTTGTTTTTCCCAATCTTAAACTTTCCATTCTCTTTCCCCTCTTTCCTTCCCCCCCACATCTAAGATTACTTGTTCATTAAAGATGGCTTCTTCTTTGTCACAATCTTCTTGTTCTGCAGGCATTTCTTGTTGTTTCTCATAATTCCAAATCGCTATTTCTAAAAACTGAAATACGAAGCCAAAAGAACCTCTCCCTTCTTGTGCATCTTCCTTGTACTTTTTAAGTTCCATTTTCAGTTCTTCTAAAAGTGGAGCCATTTTAAAAAGTTTTAAACAATGACCCGATTGATTTTAGTCGTTTAAAACAATAACCAAGAATCCAGAAATCATCAAGTAATCCAGATAGTCCCGAGTTATATCTTCTTATTTCTTTTTCGACTTTCTCTTCCTGGGGTTTTTGTTGCAATATTTCAGTTAGAGTGTATCTTTTGGAAATCTTGTTGAGATTTTCTGTAAGTTCTTTTTTTAATTCCAGGCAGTCTCCTCCCTTCCAGATCCTACCCCTTTATTCTTTTTCTCTCTTTTCCTGTTTTCAAAAGCTTTTAATTATCCAGAAATCTTTATTATTCCTTTGACTTTTTATTTTCAGCATTAAATGCCTATTGATGTCAAAGTGGATTTTTTTCCAATTTCTTGCTTAAGTCTCTTAGCTGTCAGCATAGGAAAAGGAGAAAACCAAATCTTTTCCCTTTTCTCTCTCCTTCACAGCTTAAAAATCTTCTTAGGGAACAACGTTATTGTTTTTTAACAGTTTCAATTCTAGTGTACCTTATTTGTTGCTTTTGTTGTTTGACCCAGTCAACCAAAACTTTCTCTTCTTATCTTCCTCCTGCACATTCTTTTCTGGTGGAGTTCTTCTTTGTGGTGGCCATTTCTGACCACCACTGCAACTGCCTTCAGGAAAGGGAGTAATGGCCAGCTGGGGATGAGAGATGTGGCTCTCCTCAACCCTGCTGGCAGTCTCCCCCCTCTTCACCACCTCTATGGGGTGGCTTAGCCCCGAAACCAGCCTGCTCGGGGCGCTCCAGCAGCGAGCACAGATCGAAGTCTTGCAGAGATGAGGTTTTGGTCTGTCACTGAAGAAGCTCAAACCGGAAGTCCCAACTCAATTGACTCCTGTTAATGTAAGACTCTACAGGTGAAAATTAGTTCTCATGTAGTGATGGTTAAAAATAAATAGACTTTAGCCAAATAGATTTATTTTTAGCATTATACACAGAGTGGGCAGGAGAAATAAACACAAGAGCTTTGAGCATTAATTGTTAGAAATGATGTTTAGTTTGATATGCAGCAGTTGCTACTATTCTTTTGTGATGGCTTCTCTGCTTTTCTGTAATAAAATTCCCGGATTCCTGCATGACTGTTTAATTGATTCTAGTATAGCCTGTCAGGCAGAAGCTTGACATGACGTGACTTGTTACATTTGAACATTGAGCTCTGGATGACATGTGGTGATAAGACAGGCAGGGCTCCTCTTGTGCACACACATTTCCATAATGCAATAGAAAAGTTTCATGCATTCACCATCTTTATTGCCATGTCTCTATATATGTGTGCTCTAAGATTACATTTCCTAGCAAAGTAAAATTGATCAGTCGTTTCTCTCATTGTAACACTTGCTAACAAGAAGATGGCTTGTCAAACGATGTTTCCTTTGGCAATTCACTCTCATTTTCTCCAAGACTGTGGATTCATCTGACAGCATTTATTTTATATGCACAATGCTTCCTTTTGAAATTATGCAGCTGAACTTCATGGGTTCGCAGTTAATGCAGAAAACAAAGGACAGCCGCACGTGCTTTTTTTGAAGAAATTGTTTCCCCTGATTATATACACAGAAATGTTCTGTTCTATTTTGTACTCTGTGAAATAGAAAATAAAATAATGGCCCTTTCAAAATAACACAATCTGAAATGCATCCATCTTTCACTAATGTTTGACTTTGCTTGTAAACAAAGAGGTAAAGCACCTTCTGTAAAGGCAAAGACATTGTTTGAGATCCCTTTTAAAAAAATCATCTCACAAAGAAGGATTTTCTTCTACTTTCTTTTTACTGGTGCATGTCTGATTCATCTGATTACCTTTTTCTTCCTCCCTCATCCTCTCCATTTATTCTGATCCTGTTAAAAGTTCATTGTGCAAAGAACAAGATGGTGGTGCCCTTAAATTGGTCATTGTACACCCACACAGTCAGAAGCCACAGAAATGTGTGTCACACGTGGCTGCTTTCCCTTTCAGATGTAAATTCTTCAACTGGGCTTTTATGCGGTTGAAACCTTTCAGCAAGAAAAGGCTTTTGAGTTTTTCCAATGTCAAATTGATCAGCTTCATCACTGTCACTCTTGTTCAAGGTTTTCTTTTGGTGATAGGTCCAGACTTTACATTTATCTGTTTAGCCAGGCTTTCTTTCCATTTAGAGCAACAGAAAGGAGAGGATCTTTCCATAATACGTATACAAAATTTCATTTAAGTCAGAGGTTTCCAAACTTGGTAATTTTAAGCAGGGTGGGATGCAAATATTTTTACTATCTGTTCTGTGGGCATGGCTAGGCGGGAGTGGTTAGGTGGGCATGGCCATGTGGCTGCTGTTGTTGTTTCTTCTTCTTCTTCTTCTTCTTCTTCTTCTTCTTCTTCTTCTTCTTCTTCTCTCTTCTTCTTCTTCTTCTTCTTCTTCTTCTTCTTCTTCTTCTTCTTCTTCTTCTTCTTCTTCTTCTTCTTCTTCTTCTTCTTCTTCTTCTTCTTCTTCTTCTTCTTCTTCTTCTTCTTCTTCTTCTTCTTCTTCTTCTTCTTCTTCTTCTTCTTCTTCTTCTTCTTCTTCTTCTTCTTCTTCTTCTTCTTCTTCTTCTTCTTCTTCTTTTCTTCTTCTTCTGTTGCTGCAGTATCCCCCAGGCTCCGTTTTTGGGCCTCCTGGGCCTCAGGGAAGCCTCCTGGGCAAAACAGTAAAACAGCAAGAGGGATCCCAGCACAGCTGATCATTGGAACAACTAATCGCCGGGAGGAAAAAAAAGAAATACCTTAAGGAGAAACTGGGCGGGAAGAATGCAGTCATGCATGCATGATAAGGACTGACTGGGTGGGTGGAGAAGGGCATGATTTGCCAGGGGCATGATTTGCTGGTTCTCTGAACTGCGCAGAATCATATCTTGGGTTTTTTTTGTGATGGTGCTGGTGTGGAGATGAACAAAAGAGAGTTTCCTGTTCTAGTTGACCGTGTCATCCTAAGCTATTCTGTGTTCCACTATATTTTGGCCCCCAGTTTTCTGATCAATCCCATTTTATTCCTTTATTTGACTTTTGGATTCGACCCACAGGTTATGGCATAACTTTTGATGCTGGTTATTAACTCATCTCAAACTACTTCCTTTGATTAATTCTAACATAGTTATAATCTTATTGACATTACAGTTGATTTCCTTGCCAATTGGCCAGGGGTGGGGGGTGGGGGGGCTGTAAAAAGTATACAGAGCCCACAGACATTTTCTTTCATTAAAAAATAATTAATAACTAGTTGAGGATTTCACCAAAACAGCAATTCAAAGTGAGACTAGATATGTGGATTTCAGGAAATCATTCAGATTCAGAGCAAAGTAAGTGAGATCTTTGTAAAATCTATGAATAAATCCCAGAGAATTGAACTCCATTATTTGTAAAGCAAATATGCTCTAGTAAGTCCCTGGAGAAAACGTTTACATGGAAATACAATTAATGGAATTGAAGCAACATGCTGAAAGAGACTTTTAAAATCTAACACTAATGAAAACCTTCATATTCCATTAAGTACATAATTGTGTGATTGGAGTACCTGACTCAAAACAGCAAGTTGGAATTAAAAGAATAGTTTCCTTGTAGCAAAAGCTTTCTGGAACAGAGTTTCAGGGCAAACAATTTCACAAACAAATGTGGCTTTTGTTAGATATATGGTATCTCAAATTTTGAGCCATGACAGGCAACCTGCAGGCTAAACTGTGTGTAATTTGAAAATGACTTTAAGAGGAAAAAAATAAATGCTTCATTACAAAATAGAGTTGTCCCACATATTTTGACACGTGTAAATCCACTCTTTTTTTTAAGCAACATGGAACCAAAGAGAGTCTCTAGTTCAAAAGCTATTGATAATATGTGCAGATGTTGAAGCTAGGGAGATGAGAAATGAGCCTGGGTTTAGAAAAGACTATTCTATAAACCTAAATCTAGTCAAACCAACAGGTTGCATGAGAAATGGACCACAACCAGCCTGCTATACAAGGCAAGTGAAAGAGGCTAAGGAGCTGAAATGTAGGGTAGTATGTGTTTATGTGTTTGTAGGGAGGGATAGAAACTGCTCTGAATAGGTTTGTGTCTGAAACTGAATAGTTTCCTATTCAGGTTGAGACTCAGCCCCTATTTCTTTAAGCCAGGGCCTACGGATAGTCAAGACCCCCTTTGGGGGCAAGTCTAGGACAACTCACTGTGGCCAACTCACCACGGCCATCTCACCACAACCAACTCACCACACAGAATAACACAACTCCATGCAGAATAACTCAACACAATCAGTGTTATCTGCCACTGTTTCTTTAACATTATTTCCATTTTTGTCAGTGGAAAAAAACAGTGTCAAAGAAACAGTGGCAGATAATATTTATCATGTTGAATTATCCCACATGGAATTGTCCCATGTCGAGTTGTCCCATGGTGACTTGTGAGTTGTCCTGCAGGTCGGTTGCAGTGGCTTGTCCATGCCAAGTTGGCCACGATGAGTTGTCCCATTCCATTGGGGGCAATTGTACCCAAGGGCTGAGATCCTTTCCTCTCCTTCTTTCTTTTTTTCAGGTGTGATTTTTATATTTATTTAATATTTTTACTAGTAGATTTTGATTATGGGATTTGTTAGGATTCTAGATTTCATTTTCCCCTTCTATTTTTGCTATTTTAAATATGATTTTTTTTGCAGACCTTTTAGACCAGTTAATCTTTCAGGGATGGTTATTTGGCCCTGTGTAGCTCAGAAAAACTAAAAACTTCCAGTTTTCTAAGATTAATTTTTATAAGTGTCATATTGTATTTTATGTATTGGTTCTTTTTGTCTTTGAATTAGTTTTCCAGTCTGGGTATTCCTAAATTGATTTGTGTCTTTCTAAATTTCATCCAAAGCTAAAGGAATCTGTTCCTCAAATCTTTGCAATGAATCTAATCATTGCAAAGATTTGAGGAACAGATTCCTTTAGCTTTACTTTTTAAACCATATTTAGAAGGATTTAAATTTATCAAATTGGACTCACCAGTAAGGAGAAGTTTAGAGTCAATTATAAAAAATCAAATTGCTGTTAATACAACTTGTCATAATTTTCTAGAACAAAAATTAAAAGTCAATTAATTGTAATTGCTGCATATTTGTACTTAATTGATGTTTAGGAATGCAATACTCTTTTTCATTTCTCTTACCTGAAATTCACTTGGATATAATATTCTTTAATTTCTTTCCTAATGATTTATTCTATAAAATGATTTTGCCTTTCCCACCTTGAAAGTACCCACTGTTTATCCAGTTTAAAATTTTCAAAATGTTTGGTGAGAACTGATTATGTATCTAGTCCATTGGGGCAGATGGGAAACTTTATTTTAATTTACTGCTAGAAAATGAAACTGGGAAACTGTTCATGAAGCAACATATAAGAGACCCTGTAGAATCATTAAAGGCAAAAGGAAAGACTGTAATCATTAGATACTGGAAGAATAAATAAAACTATGCATTATTTCAGTGTTGCTATGAAGTTGGAAGTAAACAAATCAGGTTATTAGCGATTTGTTTTAAAATTATGGCTGCGGTTTTGCTTTAAGAATGATTTTATTGGCTGGAGATGGTCATGACTACAGACACATGTTGTACATTATAATTACCAAATATGCTATATTAGCACTTAGTACCTTTATGATATTAAAAATGAGATTAATAAATATTGGCCTAAATAGGTTTATGCAATAAAAAGAAAATGTGTTTTGTTTCAGATGTGGAATAAAATACAGTAGCTCTATTTGGAAATTCCATTGGAATAGTCTGAGTTATTTATATTTCGACAGAATAAAACTCAGATTCATTGTTCCATGTTCTGACAGAGCAAAACTCAAGAGGAGGGGATCAACCTATTTTCCAAAGCACCTGAAGGCCAGACAAGGAATAATGGATGGAAACGGATCAAGGAGAGATTTAACCTGGAAATAAGGAGAAATTTTCTGACAGTGAGAACAAACAATCAATGGAACAGCTTGTGTCCAGAAGTTCTGGAAGCTTTCAAGAGACTAGACTGTCATCTGTCAGAAATGATGAAGGGTCTCCTGCTTGGGTGTGGGATTGGACTAGATGACCTATAAGGTCTATTCCAACTCTGTTAATCTGTTCTGTTAAGGGATCTGGTTTACGAAACTACAGAAACTGAGAATAAGTCAACTGGATGTCTTGCTTTTACCCCATTGCCTTCAGGGTGACAAATTATAGCCCATGCTGACTGCCACCAGCTAACAAACATCGGAAAAATTAATGTAACAGATTATTTTGGAATAAATCATTGTGGCGCAGTGGTTAGAATGCAATACTGCTGACTACTTCTGTTGACTGCTGGCTGCCTGCATTTTGACAGGTCAATTCTCACCGGCTCGAGGTTGACTCAGCCTTCCATCCTTCTGGGGTGGTAAAATGAGGACCCAGATTATTGGGTGGCAATATGCTGACCTTATAAATCACTTAGAGAGGGCTGTAAAGCACTCTGAAGCAGTATATAAGTTTAAGTGCTATTGCTATTGCTAAAACATTTTTGAATCCATTAAAATATCCTATAAAAATATGGAAGCAATGCATTGTTTCCTATAGCAGCTTCAGCACCCAGATATTTTTTTTCCATTGGGAGGATAGCAACTAAAAAGAATGTGGACTGGCTTTGATGCTGTTATTTTTAAAGAACATATTAATTTCTGCATTTCTTTCAAGAACCCAGAGAGTACATCACCTAAATTTAGTCCCAGCCAAAGCACTTAAATCAGGTTTCTTTTTAAGTTTAAGTATTTCAGGGTAGGTTGACCATCATCTGCCATCAATGTGTTTATTTTATTTGCTGCTAGACGATAACCCAGTTTTGCCCAGGTATTTATTTATCCCAATCCTGTATTAGACAGGAAAATCCTGTATTCAGGACTCACACTGTTGTACTGTCTGTCGCGCAGCACCACCATTCTTCTATTCCTCCACAAGAGAGAGCCCTGTGAAGCTGTTACCATGGCAAAAGCCATTTTAAGGCACACACACACCCACGGGATGTTAGGAGTGTCTTACCCTCACAGTATTTGTTTCCAGAGGGTAAGTTATCTGCATACCAAGTTTGGTTGGAATTGCTCTAGACTGTCCAGAGTTATGCTGGAACATAAATAAATAAATAAATGATAATAAAAATATAATAGTATATCAAATATGATAATAATTTTAGTCTATACTTGCTTGCCATACAACTCAGGATACCTAAGAAGGAAACAAACAACACTTACTAAACTAAAATATTAAAACAGATCGTGTTGAGGATAGTGCATACATTCAAACAAAACAGATGTCTCCAGAAAAATAACCAGTCTTAAAAGCTTTTTGAATGGCAGGCAACATTGGACCTTAGGAGGAATGCTGTTGGTTGGTGAGGTGGTAGACAAGCGCATTTCCAGTCCCAATAGTTGACACTGCTTGAATAATGGGACCTTAGACATTTCAACCCTATACGTTATTACATGGGCAGAGGAAGTCAGAGACAGGTGGTTTTGCAAATAGCCAGGCCTGTGAAAGGCTATGCAGGGGACAATCATCAGTTTGAATTGCACCCACAAGCTCGCTGAGAAAGTAATAGCAATAGCACTTAGAATTATATACTGCCCCATAATGTTTTACAGCACTCTCTGGGAAGTTTACAATGTCAGCATATTGCCCTCCCCACCCCCGCCAACAATCTGGGTCCACATTTTATCACTCTCAAAAGGCTGAGTCAACCTTGAGCCCCATCAGATCAAATTCAAGTTCCAAATCCCACTAACCAATCTAGAAGGATATTGTGATTGATGATATCAACAATCCCCAAAAGATCATAGAAGATTAGAATGCATGTACAACTCTTATCCTGAGACTGCTTTAGCTTATCAATAAGCATCATCATTGCTGTCTCAGGATTGTCCTCAGTCCTAAAACCTAACTATAAAAGATCTAAGGAGTTCTTTCAGAGGCCTGTGAATGTGCAGCCTGACCACTTTCTCAACATTTTTTTTTGCTGGAATAAGAACATTAGCTAAAGAAGTAACTAACAGCAAGTGTTAGTTCCCTACACTGGAGATCTAGCTGAAAAACCAAAAAGCCTCCATGTCTGACTACGTGCCCTGACATCCTACATTTATAGTTAAGAACAAAACAACAATAATGAATTATGTACTCTTCATTGCTCGGCAACACCCACTCCCCCAAAACTGTTATACTTGAAGTTCCCTAGTGTTAGAAGAATTCTGCAAGCTAAACCAACACATTCAAACATGTCTTTGCAACAACTTTCATTATGGACCACATCAGTAGTGCACAAGAGCATGAACAGTGGATGAAAGAGGCTTCATTTTTAAATGCACTCCAAAATCTCTACAAACAGCATGTCACAAGATAATTCAAAATGCAGTAAACAATAAAAGCTTAGCAAGTCAATCAACACAATATAGGGCATTTTATCTTAGCTTTTTAAAAATGTATTCATGCTCCAGAAGAGCTGACACCCAATCAGTCAAATCTATATGTACTCTTCTACTTTGTTGGTTGTGCAGATTTTAGAATGCTTCTGAAGATGAAGACTACTTCATTTTTAAAGGCATCCTAAATCTCAACATCAACAGAACATAAGAGTATAAATACAGTAGTTCACATGTAAACAACTGAGCTCACGAAGCCCATTAATGGCATGAATAGTATTTGCCTCACATATAACATTAGCAATAGCAATACCAATAGCACTTTGACTTATGTACTGCTTTATAGTGCTTTACAGCCCTCTCTAAGCGGTTTGCAGAGTCAGCCTATTGCCCTAACAATCTGGTTCCTCATCTTACCGACCTCGGAAGGATGGAAGGCTGTGTCAACCTTGAGCCTGGTGAGATTTGAACTGCCAAATTGCAGGCAGCCGGCAGTCAAAAGAAGTAGCCTGCAGTACTGTACTCTAACCACTGTGCCACTGAGGCTTTTAATTCCTAATTAGATAATATCCACTGTTTTAGGCTTATTAGGGCAAACCGTGGATTTATTGGGAATATTCTGTAAAAATCAGAAGGAAAGTTAGCATCTGTTTTTGAAGGTGTATCAACGCTTTTGGGTGTTGGTAATAATAATATAGTTTGGGCCTATTGCAAGATCTATTGGCATAGGTCATGCTGGACTTCATCTCATAGTGCATATTGTTGGCTTCTGGTGGTGTTGAAAGGTTGGGCAAGACATTGATTGATTTCAAGCTGATTCTTGCATCACATTTTGGCCTTTGAATTCTTCCTGCTATTGTCTTGAGGTTCTGATTCAGGGACATTTGGTATATTAAATGAATTATGTATGCAGTTTGCAAGAGTGGGGATGGAGCTAATTAAAAACTGAGTGTTGTAAGTAGGAGATGCGCCTTACATCAAAACATTGGGAGAACCTTGTTTATCTCTCTCATTCACTTTTTAGATGCCTAGAGAGAAAAAGGGCAAGAGATTTGTAAACACACAAGGGATAAAAAAAAATGATAGCAAGGGAAAGAAGAGAGAATGGGTTAGACACAACAGGCATGGAGATATAGAGACAGAGGTGGACTGGCAGAAAAGAGAAAGGGGTGCAATATCTACCCAGTGGTGGGATTCAGCTGGTTTGCATGGGTTCAGGCAAACTGGTTGCTAAATTACCCACCCCCACTATCAAAGTGGATCCTGGGTACTGCATTGCACTGCAATGGAGAAACGGGCAACGGAGCAGCCGCCATGAGGAAAGGAGAAGCCCATTTTCCCTCTTTCTTATCCCTACTCCTCCTCCTTCCCTTGTGCCGGTCACTCCATTTCCTGTTTCTCCATTGAGCACAGCATGTAGGATCCGCTTCGATAGCAGGGGTGGGTAATTTAACAACCAGTTTGCCCAGGTTCAGGTTGGGCCACACCTCCCATGATAGCCAACCTGACCCTGAATGAATCAGCTGTTAAATTATTTCAATCCCACTACTGTATCTACCCATAGGACAAATAGGAAATAGGGACAGGAGAGTAGATGGAGAAGCAAAAAATAGCTAGCCACACATATAATAAGGATAGACAGATATTCTGATACCTAAGGAAGGAAGACCAGGACTGGTATTTATTCAGAAAGTCAGGAAAGGAATGGTTTTGCCTTCCCAGTACAAATCAGTTGAGGGATTCAATGGCCACTCTGACTAAGAATTCTAAAAGCTGCATTTTCAACACAACTAAGACCTATCAAGGTAGGTAAAACAATCTGATTATGCTGCTATTCAAACGTCTTCATGGCCCGATCACCATAATTTCATTGGACAGCTGTGATGGCTGCTTTGAGTTCTTGTAAGCATACATTTAGGTGATAGTATCTACTGTATCTACTTTTTCTTCTATAGGTCTGTATTTTGACTTGACTTCGATTTTTCCAGGCATCAGAATTTCTCCAGTGATTCTTGCCTTTGTACTACTTGTCTATTTTTTTAAATTATTATGAATGCTTCCAGTGAAAAGTCACAAAATATAACAAAGTTTTGAATATAAGGGTTTCCAAGACCACATAGTAATGTATTGTGTGGAATTTCTTAGACCGTGAAAGAGGAATGTTCTTGGCTAAGGTTATTTTTTGTTAACTGGTGCAATTGCCTTTTTGTTATTGTTAAAAGATAAATCAAAATTGTTATTAACAAGGTTGGGAAAGCATGCAAAGCACAGCTTCTGGAATTATTTCCAACCCCATGATATAGTAGCCATAAGAGGATTCTGTATTTTCTTAGGTGTAATTAAGAGGCATGTTGTGCTTTGTAAATGTGGAATTTCTGCTTTTCCCCTTTATTTCATATGTATTTGTATGTGCATATAAGTGTACTGAGAAACACAAGGCAGGCTGTATATGTTGTTTTCTGAATCATGCAACCATTTGAGGATTGTTCACAGCCCCAATCTGATCCAATGTGGCTTTTGGAATTCTTTCCACTCCCTTTAATAGAAAGCCACTGATCTAATGGTTAAGGTTCAGGACTAGAAAGAAGGAGATCCAAGTTCAGTTCTACTCCCTTCCGGAAAATTCACTGGCTAACTTTGGACCACTCTCCCAACCCAACCTTCCTCACCTTCATCTGGGTAAAAATGGGATGAGAAAGCAAATGTATGCACTTCGCTTTGAGATTTGTAGGGCAGTCAAGATTTAAATATAACAATAGAGATGTTCTGGTGACATGACCCAGAAGAAGAAGGGGGATGGAATGGAGCAATCAGCAACATTCTGAGTCTCTCAGAATGAGGAGCAATGAGGATCTTTTTCTGGAATGCTTTTCTCTGTAGCTCCTTTGTATATTTAGATCTACTTTTTGACTCAAGATTTCTTTTCTTGCTTCAGGAGCATTACCCTACTGAGGGACAGCTATGCCAACAGGCATGAGTCCCTTATAATTTCTTTCTAATGGTCTGTTGCATTGAAAAAATTAAAAATTAACAGCAAATTTTCATGCTTACTACTACTACTACTACTACTACTACTACTATTATCATTATATATCACTATATTTGCATGTATAAATAACTAAAATAGTCAGGAGAAAAGTTATGTCTCGCGTGATTGGAAACAGTTGCTATAAACTCTTACAATCTTACTAAACTAAAACACTTAGGATGTCAAATTTCAAAACCATTGCCTTGCACTTTAAAAAAGTAGATAACAAATTCTATAAAATTCCCTGAACAATCATACTACAGACTGCCAATTTCTAATTAGTCCCCATGCTCCTTTGTAAATCTCCCCAGTAGCTCTATCAAATTGTCTCAGTCCTGTCCCTCTCCTTAAGGAAGAAGCAGGAGTTTTGATTGTCAATTTAATTCTTGGATTTTCACTGCAGTTTCTAGCTGGATTGCAAATTAGTTCGGCGGGTGATAAGGTTTCTCTTGACTTGCCCTCACTGTCCACTAAAGCAGCCGTCCTCTTTCCCTGAGAAATTGAATTTCTCTCATTAAGTGAATTGGAATAAACCCAGACATATGGGATTGCATCCTGTAGGACAGAGAAAATGAAACATCATCATCCTCTCACTGGAAAAATGGCAGGTACTTTGTGGAAAATTACCCTAAACTGTTGTTCCTAATCTGCATGCAGCACAACCAACTTTTTCTGTGCATTGAGGCTGTTCTCTGTGTGTGGTTCTCTTTTTAAATGGCACTTGAAGTGCATTTGCACCCTAAGAGCCAATAGTATTCAGAATTAAAAATGTTCCTATTGAAAATGAATGGTTTTGTGTCAATGGATTTCTCTCTTCTTTTCTATCTTCAGGTGGCGTCAAATAAATGTCTTTAAAAAAAAAAAAGAAACAGGAATATTGATTATAAAAAAGAAATGTATGTAGCATCTCTGCTACTTAGGAGCTGTGAAATTGCACAAAGCAACCAATTCATTTCAAAATTGGTCTCTGCTCTTGAGTAGACTTCAAAAAATTGTGATGAGATTCCTGAGCCAAAGCATTCCACCCAGTCTGGTTTTGTTGTATGTTGTATGTTTCACCTACCGGTTTCTTTTGGAGTTATGTTGAATGTTTTCACTCAGGATGCATTCTGAGCTTAAGTACAAATTTATACTTAAATGTAGTCTGAATTATCATTGTGTTAGAACTGAATCATGCACTAGCCAAACCTATTGAGATCTTACTTAAATCGTATTCCATGATCACCCACAGAAGTAATTATAGTTATAGTCAGAAATATTGTGAAGGATATGTTTTATTCTTCCTATTTACAATTGGTTTCACTTTTCATAACTAAATCAGCTTTGCAGAGATCTTCAGAGAGTGCTAAAATATTATTTGGTACAATATATTATGAGCAAAAGATAAGCAACAGAATATAGGACACAAATAATTAATCTGCTGGAATGCTAAAATATCAATTGGTTAAAAAATCCAAAACAGATTTGACTGTATTTGTACACTCTGTTCTTCTAATTTAAATTATTTAAAGTAAACATTATGCTCTTGAAAGTGACTCAGAAATGCTAGCTGACTTACCTCCAAAATCTGGAAACCTAATTTCAATCATGGGTCAGTTGAACAAACTACTCTCATTTATTTTACTTATCATAGCAATCCTACATTTTATTATAAAATCATGTAACATTTCTGTGCCCAGATCTAGTGTTTACTTGTAAGTTCAACAGTTTAGCACAGCTAATATGTTCTCTTTTGACTATGAGGTGGAGACTTCTTTCTTCCCATGCCTGGCAGCTAGAGCTGCAGTATTGATTTAAAATAATATATATATATTTTTTTAAAAATGAGGATGCTGTGATCAGTGTGAAAATATTAAAGTCTCAGGAGACTCTTGTGGAATAGTTGCCCAAGATGAGAAAATATTTCCAAACTCTGATATTTTACCTTTCTCATATTAGCTTTTCAAACCAATATGGTCCTGAGCTTTCTTTTGCCAATTGGGTTGGACCAGAAGTGGTATTCAGCAGGTTCTGACCAGTTGTGGAAAACCCGTAGCAGAAATTTTGAGTAGTTTGGAGAATCAGAAAATACCACCTCTGACTGGAGATTTTACAGTATCCTTTCTCTGCCACAACCACCAAAGCACAGAACCAGTCGTAAAAAAACAGAACCAGTAGTAAAAAAATATTGAATCCCACCACTGGGTTGAACCATATTGGTTGGAAACATGTGGAAGAGGCCTCCATCCTGCAGTGGATAGATAATGGCTAGATATCAAGGATGAAACTTTGGCAGCTACTTGCCTCTGCATTTCAACTTTCCATTGGAATAAAGTGGGGGAGGTGTCGCTTTCTGAATGGGTTAGATGGAGAAATGAAACTTCTATGATTCCACTGAAGATTGTGAGACGGTGGTGGGATTCAAATGTTTTTACTACCGGTTCTGTGAGCATGGCTTGGTGGGCGTGGCAGGGGAAGGATACTGCAAAATCTCCAGTCAGAGGTGGTATTTGCTGGTTCTCTGAACTACTCAAAATTTCCGCTTCCGGTTCTCCAGAACTGGTCAGAACCTGCTGAATACCACCTCAACTGTGAGAGCCTGGAAACTTTTCAAGGACATCCTAAAAGGTGTGGAGTTTGAAGCACATGGTTCCAATAGTATAGAGAGAACTTATCTACATGGTGTGATGACCCAGAGTGTAACATAAACATAACAAAATCCAAAACGTAAATAAATGTCCTTTAATGCCTCCAACTTGGCCCCACTGTTCAATAATACTCAGTTGAAGATAAAACGTACCCAAAAATAGTCTTCAAAAGAAAGCAATACAGTCCAAATTTAATGAGCAGATAGAGATGAAATAAAAAACCAAACAAACTACAATGATGAAATTTTCCACAGTGGAACAGGAGAAGTGTTTGCTAAATTCAAGGAGATAACAAGGCACGACAACCAAGATAACTTCAGACCAAAATAAAACGCACTTTGCTTCTGGTTACCTGTGTTTTAACCATCTCTCTTATATACTAGTCTCCCCAGCTGCAACCAAGGAGGATCATGGCCACTTCCTCTCTCGTAAGCCAAATTTTTGCCTTCTCCATTCCTCCCTGCGTGTCCGAGGATGCAGAGGGGCTGGGCCTGGTTCTTCCTCTGACTGCTCAGCCAGCCTCTGCCCTTCCCCAGCCTCCTCCACAACCTCTGGAGCCACAACTCCACTCCCTGTCAGCTTTTTCTCCTCTCCCTCAGAGTCTAACTCTACCAAGGATATGACACATGGACTATGTGAGAGCCTGGGCAGGGGTGTTGGCTGGGAAAATTGTTGTTTAATTCTATGAACTGGTGTTTCAGAACCTGAACAGTAAGATATTCTGAAATGAAATGATCTTGGATTTGGATTCTCAAGCTGGATGTTGACATGATAATGATATTAGTTTTTAAACAGCATGTATAATAAATGTCCCACCAGTTTTACACCAGTAGTACAGAAGTCAGATGGTAATAGCCTAAATAAGTCATTATGACCAATGCAAGTTTTATAATTCTCGGAGTATTATTGATTGGTTGAAAGAGCTGGCTTCAATTTGATGGCTGAAAATATCTGAGAACCATTGTTGTCTCCTTTTGGCTGGAAAAGTGAAAGTTATCTGATTATGGAAGAACTGCTAGAAAAGAGCTGAAGGGTACTTTGCTGGGAAAGAGTGCAGAAGAAGCTCAGCATGGGGATGCTTTGATGCTATTTTATCCAGGAAAAGAAAGCTAGCTACACCTATCAGGAATAACATCCTTGAATTGTGAAGCAAAGTCTCTGCTTTTGTAAATGGGTTGTTTGTTGTACACCACATTACATTTCAGATGTCGCTTGCAGGCTCTCCCTGTCATTGCTTTCTTGTATATTTTATTTCTTAGAACATCAAAGGCAAGTAGCACCTCTCAATATTAATAAGCAGGATGTCTGTAGGATTTCATACTTATAAATTAGGTTTGCTGGGATTTAAGAAGATTAAAAGAACAGCAGGAGTTGTCTTGAAAGAATTGGGCTTGTATTAGGCAACCTGAAATAGAATTTTCAGTGGAAACATACTTTGAGATAGTGGGAAAAGCACTAAGGATGGAAGTATGAGCTGTGGAAAACCCAGTCAAGGGGAGCCAGCACATATTTTCCAGTACACATAACTATTATTTAGTAGTATTGATTGGTAAATGAAATGCTATTTCAATTGCTTTTGGTGATTAAATATTGTTGGCAGAGCAGTGCATTCTTAGACAAGGCAGTTTTGTGTATGCATCTGCCATCCAGTTTATTTTCCAGGTTAATTCATGTGGATATATTAATCCAAGTGCTGGTTTTATAAACTTATTTCCCACTAATGTGTTCCAATGAAAGCAATTTGTCTGCAGATCTTATAGTGGTTCAGCTCAGGCATTTCAGGAACTAAGGAATAATTCTCTGCCAGACATTTTTTTCTGAATTTTTTTGTAGAGCTAGTGTATTTGGGTTGTACAAATCCAGAAGACCACTAGATAGCAGCAAAGAGCTAGAGTTCATGTGTGCTTGTTGCTGCCATCCAATGGCCATCTGGATTTTGCAATCCAATTCTGGTCATCTTAGTTTTAGGCTCCTTAGATCCTTAGATCAAAGGGAATCTGGTATCCCCTTTTCAGACCAACAAAAATAGCATCTGATGAAGTCTGTCACAAATCAAGAAACCTTATGCCTTTTAATAGAATTTAATTAATTAGAAAAGAATCTATCAGGCTCTTTTTTTTTGCTTCTGTAGACTACAGTAACTCTCCTACAATAATTGATGAAAGAGAACTGCTTTGATTCATGCAATCAGTTAATTATTTATATAATTAATTTAGATATACTTCTAAAATTCTATTCTTTTTATTATTTATTTGTGTAAACTTTAATTGGGCAAAACAGTGTATTGAATGGCAATGAGATTTTTGAACTGAGATACCTTAAATTGGCTAGCTTACAAAGTTGTACCCAAAATCTGGAACCCAGGACTCCCTTGACATTAAATTTTGATAAATTTTACAAAACATTAAATGACATAAAAGTTAGGATAAAATATTTCATGACATAATACCAAATGTCATAGAACTTTCTCTGTAATCAACACCTTACATTTGACTATGCCTTACAGTTCAGTGTGGGCTATTTTCAAAGCAGACATGTCTTTGAATAAGCTGAATTTTTAATAACTTATCTAGCAAAGGCAATATATTAGAAGCTCTGCTATTGTTGAAAGCTTTGAGGAAAATATCTCTGAAACAATGACCTAGTGGGTCACAGGTTGTCTAGAAACTTCTAAAGATTGTTCAACAGGAAGTTGTCGCAGGTTATATAGTCTTCATTAAACCAATAACCACAGGTTATGTATTAAAGAGAATTTGATTCAATGAAAAGAGAGTTGTGATCTTACTGGTATGTGCCATCCTAAGAGCTCAGAAAATACTTTAAATTCCCATGAGCCTTATATATCAATAGTTGTTGCAACTGCTAAAACTGAAATTCTTCCAAGGGACTCGATTTAGCTTCAGAGCAAAGTTTTTTTCTCTCAGTGGTGTTTTCTTTGAAAAATCCCTTTGCAAACTTTTAGTTCATTAGGGTAATAGAAGCAAACTAGGACAAGTAGGATAAATTTAGAAATAATGATGTTTGAAATTCATTTGTTCTGTGGCTCTGCAGTATTAGGGCTAATGGTTTAGGATTAAGTTTACAGCTGGACTACAAAAATCTGGGTCTTCCACTTTATAAGGCTTCGGCGGCGGCAGGAATCCGCGATCGTGCACAGTTTCTGCTGCGCTCGCCACTGGAGTGCCCCCAATCCAGCCGGATTTGGGGGCTAATAGTTACCCCGTAGAGGTACTGAAGATAGGGGAGAACCAGTAGGGGTCCGAGGGAATCGCAACCCCCCTCCTCAGCTGGCTTAACTCCCTTTTCCGAAGGCGGTGGAGCAGCGGTCAGCAATGGCCATCACAAAGAAGCTTGCACCCGGATAAGATTGTGCAGGAGGAAGCTGAAAAAGTGAAAGTTCTGGCTGACCAGGATAATAAGTAGCATTTAAATACCCTGGAATTTTAATTTTGTCAAAGATACATCATTCCCAAAGAAGATTGGGAAAAGCAGCGGATGAAAGTTAAAAGGGAAAGTTTGTTTTTTCTCACTCTCCTTCCTTACGGTGATAGCAGATGGAAATCGGAAAAAACCGTTCTGGCATCAGCAGGTAATTAAATTTGACAGTTAAAGTCAAAGGACATTAAAGATTTCTGAACATTGAAAAAGAAATCTTTTTTTTACTCTTTGCTATAAGTGGGAAGGGAGAGGAAAACAATTAACATTAAGATTTTTGCTGGAGGAGGCTGCTTGGAACTTATAAGACTAGAGTTAAATTGTAACAAGACTTCTAAAAGATACATTTTGGAATTTTACAATTGAACTGTACCCCAGGAAGAGAAAGTATAAAAAGAAGAAAGTGCTTAATGAAACAGACTGTGTGTATTTGGACTGCTTGGTGATTTTGGGACCTTTGGAAATTATTATTTGAAAGACTAAAATTTTTTGGGTTGTTTTAAAAACTTTTTCACTATGGCATTACTTGTTGATGAACTGAAAATGGAATTCAAAAAGCTAAAAGAAGAGGAACAAGAAGGGAAGGGCTCTTCTGGATCTGTTTTTCATTTTTTAGAAATGGCGATTTTTACCTTTTACAAGAGCAAGAATTACAAGAACAAGAAGACTGGGATGATGATGAAGAAGCCATCTTTAATGAACAAATAACTTTAGTTGGGGAAGAAAAGGGAAAGAGGGGAAAGAGAATGGAGAATTTAAGACTTAAAAAAACAACCAAAAAAGGGGAAAATAAGGTGAAAAATTGATATAATGTCAGAAAGCAACAGAAAAGAGGAATACAGAAGGGGGTGGAGATTAAGAGGGTGGAGTTTAAAAGACGGGGGGGTAAAAAGGCTAGACTGGAGAAGAAAGGAGAGGAAAAAAGGAAGAGAAGTTACAAAGGTTTGAGACAAGATGTAAAGAAACAGGATTTATTCAGAGATAATGGGTAAAAATATAATTTTAAAAGAGATTCTGCAAAAGTACATAAGACTGTATTGTTATATTTGTATTTGAAATAATGTTAGAAAACTGGAACACTTATAAAATGGGATAAAATATTAAAAGGAATGTGTATAATGCTTAAGATTTAATGATAGAGTTTAATTTGCTATGGATTATTGTTTTAATTATATTATAAACATTTTCCTATTTTAAAACATAGTATGTAGCTTTAGAATGTACTAAGCAGAATCAGAATGGAAACTATATATTATTTTAAGTGTTAAATTTAGGGGAAAGATATAAAGGTGTCATACTTCAATCAGTGATTACAGGAGAAATTTTGTGTTAATGAGAAAAGATAATAGATAATTGAAATAGAACAGAGAAATGATACAAGCATAATGATTCAAACTGAGATGAAATAAATAAGATAGAATTAAGAGAGTAAAAAGAGGGGAGAAGCTATATAGAAAATGTAGAATGATAAATAAGATATGAAATGATATATAATGTGAGCATCAATTTGATTTGTGTCTGTATAAAAAGATGTAACCCGGGACCAAGCCGCTTTCCAAAAAGAAGTTTTATGTTTTGTGTTTTGTTTGTGTATGTTTGTTCATTGAAAATTAATAAAAATTTTATTTAAAAAAAATCTGGATGACCTCTATGTAGCCACTTTTTTTATTCCATTCAAAAACATGTACAAAAACACTAGATTCCAAGGGAAAGTATCTATAAGTGGCAAACAAAACCTCTTAACAAAACTGTTAGGAATCACAGAATGTGTTTTTCTAGAAGGAGTCTCGTTTGCTATTCTGATTTCTAAAAGGGCACAAGAAAGAAAATGGTCAGAATATTCTTTCTGGAATAGAAAGAACAGACAAACCAAGCCACCCGGAGACACTCTGGAGTTGGGCACCATCTAACTCTAATAAAACAAAATTTTAAAAAACCTTAATTGAATCTGCCTACTTTGTACCAGTGTGTTGCTAAATAGAATTTAGGAATGGTAAATTTAGTGAAATTAATAAACTTAAATTTAGTAAACAGAATTTAAAAAAGAAAGAACCAGGCTAGAACTAAGGAGAAATGTCCTGATAGTGAGAACAATTAATCAATGGGATGGCTTGCCTTCATAAGTTGCGGGTGCCCCATTTCTGGAGGTTTTTAAGAAGAGCCTGGAGAGCCATGTATCTGGTTGGGTATAGGGTCTTCTGTGTGGGCAGATCTCCAAAGACCCTTCAAACTCTGTTATTCTGAATTGTCTGTAAAACACTGCAGTGACATGAAAATGACCTGCATATGATATTATGACAATGCAACAGTTACATGTTTGTATCATGATGTCTGACACAAGTATGTAATTCATGGCATTTGTGCAATGACCTTATAAAATACTTGTTATTTGTCACACTTTACTCCATAGTGGATGCTGCTGTTAGCCAAATGGCTAAGTATGATAGATGCACCTCCTGGCTGACAAGCTTCATCAACACCTCTTCTCCAGTAAAGATTGTACATCCCAGCCAGGATACTTTCTCTAAAAGTAAAAATAAAATAAAAATTAGGAAACATAGGTTTGTTTTGTTTCTATGGTGTATCCTGTAGTAATCCTTCCATCAAGCTATTAAGTTATAAGGTATTGAAGCATGATTCAACTTTTAACATCATGCAAACGGTAGAGTCATCATAGTATTAATCATCTCCAAGGTGACCTCTATTTCCATGGAAACTGTGATGTTTGTATTCTGTATGTTGGCTGGTGTTCAAAGTTTGGAATCTTTCAGGAAGTAAGCCAACCAATTAAAAATGTTAAATCCCCATCACGAATTTTTCAACGCATCTGTAAAACCGAGTCAGTCATTTATTAGAATAATGACTAAAACATAAGGTAAATTAAGTAAGTAGATGGGACAAAAAGTCTCCATATTGAATTTATCCATAAGTAAGCAGATATGCATATGCACTAGCACACAAGGTGAAATTGTCAATTGTAATTGCTATCTCTTAAAATGTTTGGATATCCTTCAGACTTCATAATCACACCAATACGGAGCTATTATTTTTCCCCAAGGAGTTTATATACAGGTAAAGAGGCAATTCTACTTCATCAAGAATTCAGAACCCATATCTATGAAAAAGTTGGGCTACAAAACTTATGCTGGTTTTGATTGGATCCTGCAATATGTTTATTGTCACAACTACACAGATTATTTTACAAACATTTTGATGGGCCTTTAAAACAAAAAAGCAAATATTCTGGCTTAGATCAATATTAAAATTTAAGCAGTGTTTATATATGTGTGTGTGTGTGTGTGTGTAATATGCTGACTACATGGCATTTTTACCTTTCAAAAACAAAATTTTAAAAAGTCAAATTGAACTTTCAGTATGCATACACACATAAATACAAAGATATGTTTTTAATATATGAAAGTTTCAGGAATTTGGCACTCTAATTTTGGAAAAATTGGACCAATTCTTTTAAAGCTGCTTCATACAGAAAAGTCTATGCCTAAAATGTGTTTTAATTTATGAATTAAACTACTTTTTATTGTCAGTAACTCTTTTTTTTGTTGCTTTCTTCTCTCTGTTGCAAGATACAAAATAAACTAATTTGACTGAAGCTTCTATTAGTGAATTAAATAATCTCGAGATGCCTGTTTTTCATCAGACTGGCTGACAGGGAAGCATGTTGCAGCTTACCTCATCTGAGGAGTTGAAGAAAGAGAAAGCCTCTCAAGAAACCTTAGGTCACCTAAGTGCACTTTAGGTAAGTTTGTGGCTTGCAGATGAACGGTGGCCTGCTGTGCAGAAGGTTTAGAACCAGTGACCCAAAATACAGGAGAAAGGAAAGGAATTGAATGTAAGAAATGATATGTATATCAATGGGATCTTTGAGCCCTACATTCATTTCATGCTGCAATTAAGCTGGCCAAAACCTGACCGTTCACCTTGGCTGTCCCAGGATGGGTGCTTCCTATCCATATAATTACCTATCATTCTGGGTGTTTCTAGTAGATAAAGGCAGCGAATTCTCATTTAAACCAGACACCTGCATTTGCTTATCTTTGTTCAATGCAAATAGAAATGCTGTTAGAGGGAAATCACTCCAAATAAGCTGTCACTACTTTTCCAAAAAGGCTTGCCATTTGATGATTTGGTCTGACGCTGACTGGCAGGGTTGAAGTTCCTTCAGGGGCAGCCTAGTTTGGGAGAGGGGTACAAATGCATCCAGATTCTCCCAAGGCTTGGAAACAGAATCACAAAGTCTACTCCAAAAGTCGCCATCCAAGGTCCTTTGTAAGGTGATAGAAAAGGGAAACGAGGAAATGTAAGCCCACATTTCTCTATCCTAGCCCTGTTTGCCTGGGGAAAAAAAAAAATCATGTATTTTTGTCTTAAACCAAAGGGCACATGATATTATTTACACTTTTTTAAAATGCAGGCTTGAAACTGGGTCCCTTTTATTTGGAAGGCAAAACTTTTGTGTTAACCCGCAGCTACAATCTTGGCTCCTGGGCTTTCACCTCCCCTCAGTGCATGGTTTGAGGGAAGTGCCAGAGTCAGGGGAAAGATACTGTAAACAAATGAAGATCAGAAACGGAACTTTCAGCAGAGTCCAGTGTGTCTAGTTTATTTAAAAGTAAAGGGCCAATTGAAACATGTTCATTCATCACCAGTCTTTTCCCTGAATGTAATGGTACTTGTATTTCTATTATACAGAGTTATTGGTACAATGCAGATTAACAGTGCTCTCAAAACAGTGCTAGAAATTTGATGCTCGTTAACGATACCCTCACCTCCACAACCAAAATATCTCACAAAATATAGTTAGTCCTCATTTATTGACCACAATTGAGACCCACAACTCAGTTGTTGGGTGTAGTTGTCGCTATGTGACACTGTGACAGTACTTATGATGTTACTGTAGTTTTCTTTTGCTTTACAGACTTGAGAGGATTGTAATGCAAGGATGGATTGTAAAGTTATTTTTTCACCACCTCTGTAAGTGTGAAAGATTGCTGAATGAACTGTTTGCTACCTGTACTGGAAAAAAAAACCCACCTTTCTATGTAAACTGTTATTGTCTTAAAATCTGCTTTCTGTTTGCTAAAAAAAGATCTAAACCAATATTCCCATGTGAGGCTCTTCATTTGTAATTAAATAATACATGCAGCAATAATTTTTTTTCTCAAATGTCCACAAAAGAAGTGAGCAGATAATTAGACTTGTCACATGTTTAATTAAAGCTCTAATTATATACAATCTTTTCAGCCTAAAACTTCAAAAAACAATCCATGCTGTGTAATGGAAGCAGCTCTCACTTCCAATCAGTAGTCTGATGATTCAGTCATTCATTTCTGTAAAGGTTAATAGCAGCATATTACCCCACTCTCAAACACTGGCTGAGGGTGATCTGGTGGACGTTGTGAACCTTTGACAAAATTGTTTATCAAAAGCTGTTAAGTAGGAAACACGAATTGCCAACTGGATTAAAAAAAAGAAAAGCAGAGGACAGAATTAAACTGACCATTTTCACAGTGGAGAGATGTAAGACTTTTATTCATAAAAGTTTTGAAGATGGAGGAAACTGTGGGACTGCCAAATTAGTTGACACCACAAAATTATTAACAATAATTAATAACACAAAATTATAGATGATAATGATGCTGACGACGATGATGATACAAAGAATTGTGAAATGTGTTTCAAGATTTTTCCAAAATGGCAACAATTGTTTTACAATTGTGATAAGACCCACTTCTGAATTATCATAGGATGCTAAATTAAAATTTAATAAGTTTTATTAAATTTAAATGATTATTAAGTTTTAGCAGATGACCAATTTCTTCTCTTTAAAAATATCACATACAAACTCCCCCCACAATGATGTCATTGTATAGAATCTCCTATAGTCTTTGGAGGTTAAAATATTCCAGGAAAAAAAGGGAGCCTAAACCAGAACAAAAATGTTTTGCTTTCTTGCCTTTTTGGAGTTTTTAGGTTATTACACCAATATAGATAAGCTGTGTTCCTCAGCAGTCAGTACTGACAGGACTGCTTCTACAAGATACAGTGATACTTTGGTACTCAACTGCTTTGAAACTCATTGAATTTGGTACTTTTGTCCCTGTACTCATCATTTGTTTGGTACTCAACACACAAGCTAGAACCTGTCCATGTCAGTTGCCTCATGACTAATGCATTATTTCTTATGTGGGGGAAATTATTTGGTACTCATTGTTTTTGATACTCATCTCACTTCCTGGAACCAATTAATGATGAGTACTGAGAAACCATTGTAGTGAATAATTATAACCACTGATAGAATATCTAACCATAAAATTGACATCTATATGGCCTGATGTTGGTGACCATTATATTTTGAGATAGCAATTTCCATAGTTTAACATTGCACAGAAGACCCACAGTGTGAGGTTGTGATTAGGAGAGAGGAGTTCAATGGGACTGTCTCTGTTTGTAAGTGATCGCTCTCATATACCCCAACCTATTGCACAGCTTATTATGAGAATGAGAGGTGATATTCATATGGACTGCCTTAAGGTTTCTATTAGAAGATGCATATGGAGGTGTGAAGAATTTGATTGAAATAGTGCAAAACATTCCAAGGATTTTTTCCCCAGTTTATTCAAACCACTGATAAAGCTCAGCAAAACAGTTTTCTTGCTTCATCCTGAAGCTGTGAAAATATGGTTTACCAGACATTCCATTGTGAGCATCTCAAATTCAGATAAGAAGTTTTTTTTCCAAATGTACAATTTTTTTTTTCTTTCCGAATGCCAACTTCGAGTTGAACTTACAGAGGCATTCATGGAATTGTTTGTTCTCTTTCTGGATTAAATGGACACGCAGTCTTGATCTAGCTAATGATCTTTTGGCAAATAAAACCATCTTTTTTCTTCCATATTTGTCTAAACTCTTAATTGAACCATTAGGAGGTTCAGTTAGTAGTTTAAGCCTTCATCTTCTCTTCAGCATTGTTCTTCTAGCTTGTGCTTTTGAATGTTTTATGAACTTTGGCCCTCTCATGTACCAATAAGTCTTCAGTAGTATAAACATTGCCTAATCCAACTGAAGTTCAACAATTGGTCAACGTTGCCAACTTCAAAGGCCGATACAAAAATTTATGCCACCAGATAAAGACTGAATGCACCAATTATCACATTAAACAAGAGGAAAACCTTCTACACATCAATTCCACCCACACTTTTTACAATTTTGTAAACAACAAACTAAAAGACTCAAAGTCCATCCCACCTCTGTCAGTGAATGAAACTGAATCCCTACCTAGGTTAATTGTTAGTATGCCAGGTTTATCTCTTTCTGAATACTCCTCTCTGTAATCCAGACCCAGGAAGCAAAAATCTTTGATGGAAGAATTGGAAAGTCTCTTTCCATCCATCATATATAAGACAAGGACAAGCAAATCCCATTGAATATTTAGTAAAGGAAAATACGATGTTCCCAGTACAAGGACAAGGACTCTTTGCAATGATCGATGACCTTTATTTGCCTATACATCCCCCATGTGCAAAGTGGGAGGATGCCTGGTGTATTCTAGGAGTCTATTTGAGAAAACAGCATGTTGTGAGCAAAGAAATCCCTCTGGGTAGCAAAGTTCTGCTGGAAAATACAATCAGTTCCAACTGCAAGTTAAATAGGTCCCTTAATATTTTCATAGCCCTGTGCGGTAGTTTTCTGCATTCATCATGCAAGACACTGTGCTTAGCTCTTCCAGGGTAATAATCTCTAATGTTACACAAAAATGTGTTTTTTATTTGCTTCTGGCCATAACATGGCAAAATAACTGGACAGCTGAAGAATAAAAAGTTTCACATGTGAAGATGTTAAAGCCATATATTTTCCTTTAAGTCACATGACCTGAGATTTTACACATCCAACTCTGGTTGTTTGAGGCCTTGCAGTGATGATGAAATAAAATGGAAAAGTGCAAAAGATTTCACAAACAATGTGTGGAATAATTTTGAAAAAAAAATCAATGCTACAGGAATTTTTTTTAAAAAAAGATTAATTAATGGAAAATAGCAAACACCCAAACCATCTTAATTTTACCCAAATAACTCATAATATGAAGTAAATGACCCATTCTTCTAGCTAAATTGAGACAATCTCTTCCAAATATAAAATATTGTATTATATCAAGTAGAATCCACTGACAACTTATTAAGATTTTTTTTTTATTGAGGAACCTAAATATATATGCTGTATTAAATACAAGGGCATCTTGGAGAATTCTGGGACTTGAAGTGCACATATCCCAAATTTGCCAAGGTTGAGAAACATTTCTCTAAGAGAATAATTGTCTGCATTTGCTTACTTGGCTGCTGAAGTTAAGAAATGATGCAAAACATTTGATGTCAGGGCATGATATAAATTATTTTAAATAATATGGGAAAAGAGAAACTAGATTATTGTACTGTACGTTATCCCCACCCCCACCCCCAGCAACTACACACTTAACCTAAATGCCTTTATTTCTCTATGTTTAGTGTATCTGAATAGTTTGGGGGGAAAAACTCACTTTTAAAGAGCCACCCAAAATAAATGTGCAAATCAAACAAACACAAATTTGCAATGTATTTTAATCACAAAATAAATGACAGGATAGGCTGTGATAGTACCAGAAAAACATATGTTATTTGAACATATCCATATGTATAAATCAAAACAATAATATTTGATGAGGTTGGTTTTTTTCCTGTAAAACAATGTTGACAGTTACCACTAGCTCCATATTTGTTTTTATCAAACTTTGTAAATGAAATATTAAATAAACACTGTTTGTTGTATAATGTAGGGTTTTTTGACTATTGAACAGCAACAAAAATGAAACAGTACCTTTTTCCAGATATATTCTCTTTAGTTTGGAATGCTTTGAATTTTGTATCTGAATTATGCAGATCCAGGATGTTGGAATAGATTGACCTTTAAGATACCTTCCAATCAGTGGTGGGATTCAGAAACTTTTACTACCGGTTCTGTGAGTGTGGTTGGTGGGCGTAGCCTTTTTTGCAGCCCCCACCCATTTTGGGGAGCTTCTTAGTCACAGAGGAGCCTCGGGGGGGGGCGGTTTTGCTCCCCTAAGGCTCCTCTGGGTTTCTGGAAGAAAAGGAACAGAGCATGGGAGGGCCACACAGCACCCCTCCAAGCTCCGTTTTGGGAGCTTCCTAGCCTCAGAAGTGCCTCTGGGGGGGTTGTTTTTCCTTCCCTAAGGCTCCTCTGGGATTCTGGAAGGCAAAAAATGGAGGGGGGGGCTGAGCTCCTCCCTCCATTTTTTGCCTTCCTGGGCCTCAGCAAGGGGAATTCCAGCACAACTGAACTTATCTACAGCTGATTATTGGGAGGGGGAAAAAAAAGAAATACCTTAGGCGAATGTCAGGCAAGTGGGCAGGAGGGCGACCAGGTGGGGGGCGTGGCCAGCCAGAACTTACTAACGGTTTGGCGACCCACGCCAAATTCTTGCTACCGGTTTACCCGATCTGGTGCGAACTGGCTGAATACCACCACTGCTTCCAGTTGTATCTTTCTTTGACCTTATGATATGCAGTGCATAACTTTAGGGCTTTGCTGAACTTTCTGACCTGGATTTATGATCCTTGTCATTTAAATGTACATGTTCCTTAATAATATTAAATGTTAGTGTTTCAAATTCATAATCCAGACTTTTACCAAATAATGTTGACTTGTGTGATTGGAGATTCTTTCAAATATGCACTCAGCTTCTTATTGAAAGGAATGAATACTTCATGATCAGTATTTTTTGCTCCAGGTAAGAGTTTTTCCTTTAAATAGAGGCCACACTGGACCACTTCCATTTGTACCCTTGAATTCCTACAAGTCACCCTTGGAGCAATATCATTCTGTAATCCTTCTTGGTTTATAGCTCTTTCTACACATTTATCACCGGTGTTCCTTCTCACAGACTGCTTAGGACTCAAGAGGCTGCGTGACTGGCAAAAGTGTAACTTAGTGCAGTATATCAGAATGATTTTTTTTAAAATTAAAAAGATAATAAAATATCAGCAGGAACAGGGACAGGGTCATTCCAACCTAGCTCTCAAGGTCAGCCTGTACTTAAAAGGCAGTCAACATTCTTTTCCGATGTGTGTTGACTCAGTGACCGAAGCCCTTGAAAAAGATGCAGTAGGGAGCACTCTAAACTAATAACAAAATCAGATCAAATGCACCAGAAATGCTCCTGTCAACCTAGCGATAGCTCTTTAGAGATGCAATGGATGAAAAGGTAAAAGCAAATACCCATCTGAAGTGGCACAGATGTCTGTTCTTGGTGCATGATGAGTTTCAAGCGAGCAAAAAGTCCTGTGTTCCTGGGGTTTGTGTTTTGAGAGTGGGGAGATTCCTTTTTAAGGCAGTGGCTCTCCCTCTCGAATGGGCAAGTCAAGGATAAGGGTAAAAACAAAATCACAACCATCCCACTGTTCTGCTTACAGGTAGTCCTCGACTTACGACCACAATTTGGCCACAATTGAGCCCAAAATTTCTGTTGCTAAGCAAGACAACGGTTAAGTAAATTTTTGCTCCATTTTACAACCTTTCTTGCCACTGTTGTTTAGTGAATCACCATAGTTGTTAAGTTAATACCATGGCTGTTAAGTGAACCTGGCTTCTCCATTGATTTTGCTTGTCAGAAGGTTTGCAAACGGTGATCACGTGATCTTGGGACACTGCCACCCTCATAAATAGATGCCGGTTGCCAAGCATCTGAACTTTGATCATGTGACCATTCAGATGCTGCAATGGTCGTGTGAAAAAAATCATAAGTCATTTTTTTCAGTGCTGTTATAACTTTGAAAGGTCATTAAGTCAGCTGTTATATGTCAAGACTGCCTGTAATTGTCATTTCTTCACACTTCTTCACTTTCAGTGGAAACCATTGCAAGGAAGGGACAATGTAGAATAGATCCACAATTGTATGTATGTGTGTGTGTGTGTGTATGTATGCATGCATATATGTGTGTGTGTGTGTGTTGCAGAAATTACTACCAACCTGCATTCAATCGAGGACCTATATACTGCATGAGACAAAAAGAGGGCTGTGAAAATATTTACAGACCTCTCACATCCGAGACATAAACTGTTTCAACTCCTGTCCTCAAAACAACGCTATAGAGCACTGCACACCAAAACAATTAGACACAAGGACAGTTTTTTCCCCAAAAGCCATTACCCTGCTAAACAAATAATTCCCTCAACACTGTCCAGCTATTACAAAGTCTGCACTACTATTACTGTTAATAATCTAATCACTCATCACCCATCTCCTCCCACTTGTGACTGTATGACTATAACTTTGTTGCTTGTATCCTTATGATCTATATTGACTGTTTCCTAGTATGATTTGATTGCTTATTGTACCCTATGACTACCATTAAGTGTTGTACCTTATGATTCTTGACTCTTGACGAATGTATCTTCTTTTATGTACATTGAAAGCATTTGCACCAAGACAAATTCCTTGTGTGTCCAATCACACTTGGCAAAAAAAAAGTTCTATTCTATTCTATTCTATTCTATTCTATTCCATTCCATCCCAACAAAAACCACACAATTTATGTACTTTACTATGATCCTGGTGGGCAACTATGAATTGTCCATTTTTTGTGTTGTGACTCATGTTTCAATATTTTCTTATCATTGCTATCTCTGCTTGAGACAGATGCTTCATACTGGGGTCAGAACAGAGCTGGATAGCCTGGTCATATGCGTAAGACAGTCAAGATAACTGGATGTTATTTTGAAACAGTGATTTCATTCTTGCAATTCATGGGCTGATATCTTTCCTTGCACATTCTTCTTTCTACCCGCTTCCCTCTGAAAGATCTCAGCAAAGTTCTAAACATGAAAAAAGGAAAGAAATAAAAAGCATCTATTGCTATTGAAACATTCTAATTTCTGGCAAAGCCATTAATAAACACTGTAATGAAAGTTATGCAAAGCAGTTGCTTTTATCACTGGTTCTTTTGTTAGAAGAATTAATAGGAGTACAAGGAAATTCAAAGGCAGACCACTCACAATTGATTAAAAAGTGCACATTTAACAGGTAAGCTATTGAAAGGGAAATCATTAAGCACTGGCCTCCCCAGGAAGGGAACCAAAAATCAAGATGGCAGCTATGCCTATGTGATCAAAATTCCCACCCCTTTGATTACACAGATACCCCTAGGTGGTGGCCCGTTGTCCCATATAAGGTAAGTACTACAATAGGAGCAATCTGGCTTAGCTCACTAAGTAGTACAGAACACAGTATTCTCCCCATGAGGCGTTTCATGTCATTTTTGAGGCTTCTACTAGCGTGCCCAGTAAAAAAGACTAACAGAGTGCTCCAGGAAGTAACTGGAGTAGAGCAAAATAATGCAATTTTGTTTATTCTTTTTGCAATGAAAAGAGGAGAATGCTTTGCAAGCTAACTTCAGTTAGTACTTTGCTCAAAGCTTTTCATGCTTTCATACTACTAACAAAACACAATTAAAGTCCAATGGTAATTGTAAAAATATTGTTGGCCATGCCAGAATTCTGATCTTAAATTGTTTGAAACTGAACATCAAGAGTAGAAAGTCCATATGTGAATATTACTGTAAGTAGGTTTGCAGAACATCACACTATCTGAATGTAATAATGTTTTCAAAATCACTTGAATCAAAATGGCTTGAATCTAGAGGCTCTAAGAATAAATCTTGGTTCACAACAGGGTGCCACTGGCAGAAGGGCAGAGAGGCAATTTTAGGCAATTTCCTTCTAATTTATCAAAAAATTAAGTCTGAAAGATTGGGAGGATCTTTTCAGAACAGAACACAAAGTGTTATGGAGGGAATCAGCAAAAATCTTCCTTTTTAAAATATCTGCCAGTGGGAGTTCTTGCTTGACTAAAAGCCTTTCCATTTATAGAAAGAACTCAAGATGAAGTCATAGGCAACTCTGAATAGTATACATGTTTTCACTTAAATTCTTGTACTCCAGTGGTGGGATTCAAATTTTTTTACTATCGGTTCTGTGGGCGTGGCTTGGTGGGCATAGCAGGGGAAGGATACTGTAAAATCTCCAGTCAGAGGTGGTATTTGCCAGTTCTCTGAACTACTCAAAATTTCCGTTACTGGTTCTCCAGAACTGATCAGAACCTGCTGAATAATACCTCTGGTATACTCCCCCAAAAGCTGTCTTTGCAGATGTATTGACTCTAGAGGACAAGAAAAACTGAATTGCACACCTGAAACCGACAAGGCTGAATAATACTAGTACCGTATACACTCGAGTATAAGCCGAGTTTTTCAGCACATTTTTTGTGCTGAAAAAAAACCCCTTGGCTTATACTTGAGTCAGATTCCCTCTGAAAAAAAAATGGTGTGGAGCTCCAGAGCTGGGCAGCCGCTTCCCTGCTTCCGTGTTTCCTTTGCAACTTGTAAGCATGGGGGTAATCAGAAGCAGAAAAGTTCTTGCATGAAGATATATTGTTTTTTTCTTTATTTAACTGTTTTTAGGAGGGGAAAGACCCACCGTCATGTGAGAATGCTCAGACACGAAATCTATCTGTCTGAAAATAAGTGTGTGTGTGTGTGTGTGTGTGGATTTTAACAGAGGGAAGACATAGGGAGAAGGCAAAAGCGATGGAAGATCCTTCAGGGGAAACTGAGGGGGAGACTCACCCTTGGTCCAGATGAGCCCCCTTCCCCGCCCCTAAGGAAGCAGAGGCAGCCAGCATGGGCAGACAAGCCCCACTTCGTGGACTCCATCCGTCCTCGCTCCCACCCACCCACCCAAAGCCACGAAGTCCCCCAATCGCGCAGCCCAGAATCGCCCTCCCCTCAGGGGGCAGCAACAATGCCTTCTCCCTATGTCTTCCCTCTGCTCCACACCATTTTTTTTTTCAGAGGGAATCTCACTTGAGTATAAGCCAAGGGTTTTTTTTTCAGCACAAAAAATGTGCTTATACTTGAGTCAATAAGTTTTCCCCGTTTTTTGTGGCAAAATTAGGTGCTTCGGCTTGTATTCGGGTCGACTTATACTTGAGTATATATGGTACATATTTTCAAGCTTTTTGGTAACTTCAGCAACTTTGTGTCCTGTATAAGTGCTGGACTACAATCCCTGTAAGCCACGTCCAATACATTGGCTATGAATTAAACGAATTGTAGTGGTAAATACCAGAAACATGCTAAATTCCAAAGATTGTTTGCCCAGTCCTAATCTTCAAGCACGGGTATTTGAAAGAAACAGTGAAAACTGTTAAACTTCGGGTTAGATTTTTTTCCCTCTCTTCAAAGCAGCAGGAAAACAACCCAATCGCACTTTTAAAATGAATTTAAATGATTTTTGCTGAAAAAGAATAAGGTAGGTACATACTATATATGATATAGTATTCATAATATAGTGACTTGTCACATATCAAGATTGAGCAAAATCTTAATTAGTAGTTATTTCAGTAGCAGGCTATGGTTCTATTCTATTGCCTGTGAACTATTATTCTGTGGTATCATAATCAAGTTGTTGTATTGCGATTCAGTTTCCTGCTGTTATTGAATTGTGTGGCTCACCGCATGATAAATCAGTCTAGACTCAGATTTTTCCCAAGGTAAGTAGTGTGCCATCTTGAACTATTTGAAGTAAGGTGGGATAGAAGTATGTCTTTAAAAATTAAAAGGACTCTCAATCATAGTATCATTATAATAATGATACATAGCAGATACTAATAACCGAATAAATATTTATGAGACTTTACACAACCAAAAACAGAAGCTGCGCCAACTCAGAAAGCTCAAACTGCCCAAGGAACTGCTGATACAGTTGAACAGAGGAATTATTGAGTCTATCATCTGCACCTCTATAACTGTCTAGTTGGGTTCTGCAACCCAACAGGACAGACACAGACTTCCGAGGATAATTAGGACTGCAGAAAAAACAGTTACTACCCACCTGCCTTCCATTGAGGACCTGTATACTGCATAATGTATCTTTTCTTTATGTATACTGAGAGTATTTACACCAAGACAAATTCCTTGTGTGTCCAATCACATCTGGCCAATAAAGAATTCTGTGTTGTGTTGTGTTTTGTTTTGTTCTGTTCTATTCTATTCAAAAATAAAAACTGGTGCTGGGACAATTCAATAAAAATACAATATACTTGGAATGGAATGGGAATAGAACAGAACTGGAAGGGACCTTGGAGGTCTTCTAGTCCAGCCCCTTGCTCAAGCAGGAGAACCTATACTATTTCAGATAAGTAGCTGTGTAGTTTCTTCTTTAAAATCTCCAGTGATGGCACAGCTACAATTTCTGGAGGCAAGTCTTTCCACTGGTTAATTGTCCTCATTGTCAGGAAATTTCTCAGTTCCAGGTTGCTTCTCTCTTGATTAGTTTCCAACCATTTTTCCTTGTCCTGCCCACTGGTGCGTTGTAGAATAACTTGACCCCATCTTCTTCATGGCAGCCCATCAAATACTGGAATACTGCTATCATGTCACCCCTAATTCTTTTTTTTTCTTTAGACTAGCCAAATCCTGCAGCCGTTCTTCATGTTTTAGTTTCCAAGCCTTTGATCATCTTAGTTGCTCTTCTCTGAACTTTTTATGAACTACTTATTGGGCTTTACTTTGTTGGATGTATAATTTTACACTTGGAATATACTTTCAGCAGATTTATCAACTTCTGAGACTAGCCTATAGTCCTGGCTTTGGTTTTCCATTCAAATTCAATTCCATTCAAACCAGTTTTAACTGTTCCTACCTTTTAAGGTACCTTAGGATAGAAATATGCATCTGAGTGGTATGGTGACCTAGAGGTCAAGATGCTCACCTCCTACTCAGAAGGTTGAGAGTTCAATCCTGGGCAGTAACAGATGTTTCTCTATCAGGGCACAAAGAGAAAATATCTGCCGTGAACTCTATGTAGGAGTCACAAAAGGCATCCTGCTGATAAACTGCTCCATTCAGTCGCTCTGACTCCACCCATTAAAAAAGGGATTACAGAGTACTAAAATAAAGGATTGAAATATACATTATAAAGAGCATCTCCTTCTGATCCACATGTTTTTCTTCTTGGGAATTCTCAGAGATATAATCCAACATAGTCAAAGAGTATCAGACTGGAAAAGAAGGTCTAGTTCGTTGAATTAGAAATGAGCACATCAAAAGAATGGGTCAAGCTGAAGAATATGCTATAAGGAAACAGGATACCCTGCCTTGATAGAATTATTTTTAGGAATAAATTTTGCATTATTACTACAAACTACATAGGGAAAGAATAAGCAACAGCAGCATATATCTAAGAGGGAAAAATGAGTCAGTCTTTTCCCTCTATTAATATAACAGTAGAACTACTGAACATTAAGGAAACACACATTTATCATTCATGCAGTGTTATATATTTTGCTTTTATTTAAAAAAATAGTAAATGTAATAAGAACACTGACCAGAAAGTTATTAAAAGCTTCATAGCAAAATATGGAGTCAATTCTGTTACAATATTTAGGCTTGAAATTCTAATAAGTTAACACTATGCCTCAATTCAAAAGCAAATAATGCTTTAGTCACAAAAAGAGTTTATTATTAGAATACAGAGCTGGACAATCATAGAAAAAATATCTGTCATAGTCAATTAAAGTACAACATTTTGACATTATAACTATTTTGGGAGAAGCTAGTAAATCAGTTCCTGAGTTATTTATATTACGTCCAACATCGTTTAACCAATTAATACTGTGATCTTGTAGGCAAAATCACAAACAAGGATGGACTACTGCCTATTAAGCAAGAATAGGCTTCAGGGTAGCCTTAACTTGATGCTATATAATCTTGGGTTTCTAATCTCAGACAGCATGCACTTTAATTGGCTGGCTGAAAAAAAAAAGCAGAACACCAAATTGTGAAAGGCTCCTCAGAGAGGCATATACATTTATTTCTAATGAACATTCACCTTACTAATTTAACAATAATTTTCAGTGTCACTCAGTGTTGCTCTTTCTGGCATTTCACAATCTGATTTATCACTGCAATTAGTTGTGTTACAGTAAAGAAACATGGTTTACAGGAGCTTCATAATGAATGGTGGTAGGTAGGCATGATGGATTTATTTTTCATATTCAGAAAAATTACACTGGGCAGCAAGACACCAATTCTGTTATTTAAAAATTTCATCTGGATTCACTGCCTTATGTTGTTTCTAGGAACACTTGTGTAGGGTGTCTGCATTATAGAAATAATACGTAGGTAGAACCAGTCACACAAATCAGTTGAGGTTCTTATTTAGCTATTTTGAAATTACAAAAACAGACTTAATTTTGGAGTGAGGCAACTGTATTCAGCTTGGAAAAATTGAAAGCATTTTTTTTTTAAATCTGAACGGCAATGACATCCATAGTTTTCCATTGGAAATCATGAAAAGTCAGAGTATACACTTCTCAACACACGAAGCCTACAAAAATTGTAACAATAAAGGAGAATATATGTAGCTCAGGGTTGAAAGGAGGACTCTTGAGCTTGGTTGCTTTCTTACAGACGTTTCATTAGCCAAATTAGGTAACATCATCAGTGCAACCAAACTCAGAGAGCACCAAGGACCTGCCCCCCCCCCAATAAGTATAAAGATATATATGTGGGTATGAGTGAGTCCTATATTACTTTAAACATTGTTTCTGTATTCCAAAAGGAGAAGCTATGTAAACACTTTTAAAATTCCCTTCTCTGGAGTTTAAGCAATATATGGCCCTCATGATAATAAACTCCTATAATATCCAACCAACTTGCTGATCTGAGTTAAAGCTCCATGTCTTCAGTAAACAGACTAATATGGTGGATAGGTGGGATGGGATGGAAAGAGACGAAGCAGCAAGAAGTAGTGATAAAGCAGGAAGGAATAAAAAACGTTTGTGAACACCTCACTTTTGGTTATTTTTACCAGAACAGATAATGCTTCTTGATAAACTGCCAAATAAAGAATACCTTTGTGTCAAACTACATCAGAAATAATTTTGGGAATAAAATTGTTCCAATCTCCTTCCACCCAACCCTGGGTGATGAATAACAGAAATTCTAGTTTTATGTCATTCGATATAATAGATCAGGAATAATGGATCTCCCTCATTCACAAAACAAGAATACGGTATTTTCAGAAAATATACATACTATTATTTTAATTTTCATATTTCCCCTCATATTTTCCAGAAAATCACAAATATCTAATGTTATTTCATTCGTATCAACATTTTTCCTATATATATAAAAGAAAAATGGGTGCAAAATAAATAGAAAGTAACTGAGTAGGTGATATTTTAGCATTCTCCACTCATATGCCTTCCAGATGTGTTAGAACAGCTACTTTCAATGTTGGTTTCACATTCCAATGTATCTAATTGAGAAATGCTATTATTTCAAGTGAATTTCGCAGGACAATAGTTTTGGGTCCTTTGCTTGTAACCTATTTGGCTTAAATCCAATCTGCTATGCAATTCTCCATGCTCAGACTAGATGTGTACTTTTGTTTTTTGAATAGCAGCAACTGAGGCAAATCACAATTCTCTCTGGTAGCAGATGAAAGCTTTTATATATAGAAGAGAGGGCAAAACAAAAAACATCCAGAAATTTGTTCTGACTTCACCTTAAGTACCTTTGTTGATTCTATAAATGATACCAAATATGACCTTGGTACCACAGACTTTATATCCATTTTCATCATGAGCCAAAAACATCATTCTTAAACTTGCAGTCGCTGATGGTTCTGAACACTGAAACGTATTTATTCAGCTACAACTGTACCTTTAACTATGAAAAACAAAGCAAAACGAAACATCCTTATGTAGGAACAAAGAAATGACTAAAAGGCAATCTAGATTTCGATCACTCAGGTATGCTGAACAATGATAAGTGGCACAGTAGCTGTAAATTAAGACATTATCATTTCTTAATCTACCATACAATTACCACCTAATGCAATCACTAACCAAATAACAGTATGTCAGGGCCATGTTTTCATGAACAAGCGACTTAACATTAAAGGTTTGGCATTGCAGTGAATGAAAAAAGTAGTACCGTGTTTCTCTGAAAACATGATCCACCCCAATAATAAGCTCAACCCTAATTTTCAGGGAGTGGGCCTAATATTTCACGCCCCCCCAAAAAAAGCTGGAGGGGATGGGCGTGGCCAGCAGAAGTGGTGGCATGGGTGCAGGGAGGCAACTGTCCGGCTGTAGCTGCAGCCTGCTGGCCCCTTGGGGCAGCACAAATATAGCTTTTGCCCTTCACTTTTTGGGTGCAGCGCTTCTTGTTGAGCCTCTTCTCCGAAGCTGGCAGATCCGCAGCCAGCTGCTTTGCTTTTTCCCTCTTTTGGGGAGGCTCGCGGGAGGCTTTTTGGTGAATGGGAGGAAAATGGGGAGGCAGATTGTGCTGCCTGTCATCCATTCCTCAAGCTCAGCACAGACTGAGGGAAGAATGACAGGTAGCAAAATTCCCCTCTTCCATTCGCCAAAAAGCCTCCAAAAAGGTTTGGAATTGAGGCGACAGTGCATTCACAGTGCATCCAGCTCACTGAGCATGGCCTGCTTCACCTCAAAAAAAGTAAGACCGCCTCGAAAATAAGCCCAAGTGCTTATTTTCAAGTCTAAAAAAAAAAACTCGGTCTTATTTTCTGAGAAACATAGGTATTTGCAAGCACAAGTCAATTTTAATCGGAAAGAAACATTCAATAAAAACAAGGTTGCACTGAAAAGGAATGAAAGGGAAGGTTTAAAATGTTTATTTTATAAAATAAATACTGTCAAATATATTAACCGTCGTCATCTGACCATCAAAATCTTGTTTCTGAAGTTCCACGCTTTAAATTGTTACTCAAAAATTCATCATGCTCAAAACTCAAATTATTGTGAGATCTGGAAATCATCAACAGTTTTTCTTTATTAGTGAAGTCCTTCTTCGCTGTAGTTGGTGGTACGAGAAGTCTGTCCATAGGGTCTTCCTTGTTTTCTAGTTTCATATAACCTTTACTGTTACTCCGGTCCAGTCGTGGCCAACTTGGATGTTTTCTTTGTTCCACTTGGACAGTGAGAGTAGAAGGACCCCTATCCAAGTCTAGGGACTTTGAATGTGCAGACAAGAAATGCAAAGAGGTGTTGGACCCAAACTGTTTTCTGGCTGCACCAGGTGATAAGAGCTGTCCGGTGCTGGCTCCGAGAGTCATTGAAGATTTGAACTGACTGAAGGAAGAGTCTCCATATAAATTGTTGCGTGGTAACAAAGCATTGGCAGATTTGTAGCTATCGCTGGTATTCATTAATGGGAGAGCTAAAGAATCCATGGACAAATTTTTAGGTCTGTCTCTACTCCTTGATGAATCCTCAGTGATGTTGTCAATACTTGGCTCATCAATAACACAGTTATTCAGTTTGATTACAGGTAGTGTGAAAGCATTAATGGAGGATGACACAATTGATTTCGTTTCGCACTTCAGAGAGCCGCTGCTTCTTTCATCCCTGCCTTTCCCAGAGTGAGGGTAAAGGCCAAAGACTGAAGCAGTGTGTTCCATCAGCAAAGGTGACATAAGATTTGGGATTGATTTCTTGGTCTCATTTCCAGCAAATTCATCCTCTTCATCATTGCTAACCATGTGGAAATTGCTTGCAAAGCCCGAGAAAGGAGCAATTGTATTTGCAGCCAGCCGTGATGCACAAGAGCTTCCACCATGCTTGACTTCATTCTCTCCTGCTAAGCCCGTGTAGGCTCCATTCAGCTGCCTTTGCTCACTGATTCTCAGAGCATGGATGTCAATTACAGTGGAATAGATGTCCCTCATGTGTATGATTTTTGTCTCCTTGTCCCGGTTTTCATGGAGCATGGCATTTGCACAAATAAAAATGAATATTCCAATGCCCATGGTGAAAGGCCCCAGCATTTTCATTTTATCAGAATGTAAATGCTGCTCAAGGAAGCGCATAATAAATCTGTCTCCTTTTCCCATTAACTGAGTCTCGTTTAGTGACAAGCTGTCTTCAGGCTCTAGGAATGAGTCTTTTGGGGGCCAGTAACCAAGAATAGCCATAGCAATTCCCAGGAAAGAAATCAGCACTCCCAAGACAAGGAAGAATCCGGATGGGGAATATAGCCGGATTTTGCCTCGGACTACAACCACATCTGTCCTTGGCCGACGCTTGGCTGGCTTCTGTTGCTCAGGAGCTGGTGATGTTGTGCGATTCAGATGGTGTTGGGACCTGGCAGAATCTTGCCTTTTTAAGGCAGCCAGTCCTGTTATGACTCCCCCGGTAGCTATCATAATTTTCTATTTTGATCTGAAATTGAAAGCAAAAACAAAAGACTTCAAAAAAGTTACAACAGGCACTAAATATGAAGCATTCAGTACTTCCAACCCTTCAAAACTGTGTAACTCTAACCCGTAATTTAGTACACTCAGAACTCTTCATAATACAAAGACTGAGTGTTTCACATAATATATGCCAAATATATTACAAAACTGCCTTATGTAATTATAAAAAAAATATTTTAGCCAGTGGTGAGATTCAATTTTTTTTACTACTGGTTCTATGGGTGTGGCTTGGTGGGCATGGCATGGCTTGGTGGGTGTGGCTTGGTGGGTGTGGCAGGGGAAGGTTACTGCAAAATCCCATTCCCTCCCCACCCAACTAACCTGCTTTCCAGCTCCGTTATCCCGTGCAGGGCAACAAAAGAAGACCCAGCCGATCAACTGGGACTCGGGAGGCAGAGAATAGAGGGGAGTGGGGCCAGTCAGAGGTGGTATTTGCCGGTTCTCCGAACTACTCAAAATTTCCGCTACTGGCTCTCCAGAACTGGTCAGAACCTGCTGAATACCACTTCTGATTTTAGCTGTAAATCAATACGGATAATCCTCAGCATACCACCACAACTGAGTCCAAAATGTTTGTTGTTAAGTGAGTTTTGCCCCATTTTATGGCTTTTCTTCCCATATTTGTTAAGTGACTCAATGCAATTGTTGAATTAGTAACATGGTTGTTAAGTGAATCTGGCTTCCCCATTGACTTTGCAGGTCAGAAGGTCACAAAAGGGGATCACGTGACTCTGGGACACGGCAACCATCATAAATGCGAGTCAGTTGTTAAGCACCCAAATGTAAATCATGTAACCATGGGGATGCTACACTGGGCATAACTGAAAAATAGTCATAGGTCACTTTTTTCAGACTCATTGTAACTTTGAATGGTCATTAAACAAATTGTTGTAAGTCAAGGATTGCCTGTACATGGACTTCCAGCAGAGCAAAGAAGCAACTAGAATGTCCATAATAAATGAAATGTTAGGTCAATAGTAAAATAGCTTATCTAGCAAAATCAGTAACAAAGAAGAATATGGTTTGTAGATACCGGTCGTGAAAAGAGTTGTAATACTACTTGGTTATTTCATAAGACTCAAGTCATTAAAATACTGATCCTTATTTGCAGAATCATATAGTGCAGGCATTGCTTCATATAAGTTCCTGATTTACCTAACACAAGGGTCTTCAAACTTGGCAAATTTAAGATTTGTGGACTTCAACTCCCAGAATTCCTGAGCTAACATGACTGGATGAGGAATTCTGCGAGTTGAAGTCCACAAGTCTCAAAGCTGTCAAGTTTGAAGACCCCTGATGTAACAGATGGTTGAAACTGTGACTTCACCAACGCCTGAGATGGAAAAAATAACATCTAGATTCAACATTGCCTTTGAGGCATCAGAATAAATTTATTTTATTTTATTTTACCTTTCAATTTGTATTTTACAATAGCATTTGCATGGTGAATTCCATGAATCTAGGCATTGTGCTATTTAAAGTTAGAAAATAAGTTTTTATGAGCATTGGAAAACCACTAGGGAATCTCTATTTCATATGAGATGACACTGCATAGGTATAATAGTGGTACAAAATCAGTGGATGTTCTTTTCTCTTCAGGGATTATTTGCACAAGTAATTAAAGCCAATCCTTCTCACCCAGCAAGGAACAGGAACTTATTAAGAATTGACTTAGGACTGCCAAGCAATTCCAGTAAACATTAGCTAATTAATCTAATTAAGAACCAGAAGCTGCTTTAAAAAAGCGCAACAAGATATCTCTAATTAAAAGGGCTACTTGGAAGAAAAAGCACAATAGCATTGCGGAAATTCATGTTGGATAACTTGATATTGCATGACATTTAAGAGCAATACTGGCACAAATCAAGCCTGAAGGAAGCAAAAAGCAACACTCCAGAATATGAAGTTATCTGGGTTCTTTGTAAAAAAAATGTTCATTGTGATGAAATGAATAGTGAGAAACTACCATTTTAAATTACACAGCAGTCCAAGCCCAAACTTTTTTGTTTTAAAAAGCAAAGAAGATTTAGTGAAATGAAAGCATGCTTCATTGATTTATACCAAAGAGAGTGAAAAATGAAAACAAGAACAACCCAATTTGCAAGGGAATGTGAGAAATAGAAAAAGACAGTGAGCAACTGGCATGTTTGGGAAAGGATTTCTATGCTGAAACAACTTTTCAAAACTTGAAACTCTTATCTCTTTGCACAGACATTTATTATATGAAGTACAGAAAGCAGCAGACCTAAGAATTAATAAGATGGTCTGGATTCTATGAAGTGAATAGCTCAAAGGTCTTTTAAGAAAAAGCTAATGCTGTCTGGAGCAAGCACTGCAGGTGCTTAGCAACAAGAGAACACCAACACGGAGCCTACAGGCCTCTTGGTAGGCCTGGTGCTACAGCAGGTTGCCATGACCGCAGTAGCACAAGAAGAAGAGGTAAGTATACTAGTGTTGGCCAGCCTCACAGCAGGGGCACAGAATCAGAACTTGGCATATCTGCCCCAGATTTATTGAGACTAAAAACAGAGCTAAGGGTGACACAAATAATCCTAGCACTGCATGGACTCAGGCTAATTCACACTTTAGGTGTGCCACTATACGTCAGGACTGATTACAAGAGAGAGAGAGAAAGAGAGAGTATGAAGGCATCCATCTCTTTTCAGTCCAGTGAGATCACATTATTTCAACTCCAATTTATCTATGCCCAGTATAGAATTTCTTATTCTGTAGCTGAATAAGATGAAAAGGAAGTGATTGCTTGGTTGCCAAAATTCATTAGCAGAAAGATGTTCCTGAAAAGAAACAACTTTCTCTTCCTCCTCCCTCTTTCCTGCATCCAACTGAAAAAGATGAATCTCGGGATAAACAAATCTCAAGATAACTGTTTTCTCTGGGGAAACACATTTGCATTGAAAAACTGTGTAGTATTATTTTACCCTCTCTTTTCCCTGCATGTTAGACTATTACAAAGGATCAGGAGAAGTTGTGGCTCTGTATTTCCCTTGTGCTCAGCCATCAGAGTCAATTGTCCAGAATTATTCTAATATATTCTATGTCCCATGTATGTACGTGTGTGTGTGTGTGTGTGTGTGTGTGTGTGCATGCTATTTCTCCTCAATTTTGATAACTTTAACTTTAAGAGTGAAACAGGGAGACTGAGTTGTATCTACTCTTTGAGCACAAACCACCCTATGTGAATTGCGGCCAATCACTCTTTCAGTCCTAGGAAGAAAATAATGCCAAACCACTTTTGAACACCTTGACAAGGAAATTGAAGAGACTAATTCAGATGGCCTAGAGTCAACACTGACTTGAAGGTACTCACAAAGAGCACAAACTGCAAATAAACTATAATACTCTATCAAAAATACTTTAAGAGGAGGTTAGGAAAGCAAGAAATGTGTGTGACTATGTGTATGCTCTGTATAAATATTGTCATAATAAGGAATCTTAATATGAATGCCTGCCCTGAAAGAATAACCCTTCCTTGCTAGCTAAAGTACTGGATAACTAAAAGGCTTGGGCACCTGTAAGTGGCTGACAGATGATACATCAGATGAGCAAATTTGAGCTGAACATTCTGCTAAGAAGCCCTTCCTTGGCTGCTGCTAGTGACACCATATTACTAGGGCTGATAAAAAATATATTCAAGGAGACCAAACTATAAGCTTGACCCGTGACACCTTCTCTTTTTCAACTGAGGCATGTACAATATAAATCATACAAGCCACTGTTGTTCTTTTTCTATTTCCTAACCCTGCCACCCTCATTTTTGATGTACTTACCCCCACACAGGAACTATTAAAAGACTGTCCTTTCAAACATCATTTCTCTTCAGAACCATCTGTGGTGGCAAGCGCATCTTGTTGCCTGTAGTCACTCACTCATCACCGTCCAGCAGTTATCTGTAAGTGAAACACAAATAAAAAACAAAAGGACAACCATTTGTATGAAGCAAAAGCTCTCCTGTGGATTGCCCTAAGCTTCTTAAATCATGACACTTCTATTTTGAGATAAATCTTCCCCCCGCAATCCTGATTTCCACATCCCAATCTAGTATGCTTTTACCAGCAATACAAATCACAATAAAATAAAAAGGGAAGTGGGGTTTGGAATCAGTACACGAAGGCTGAGAATACTTTTTCATCCATCATGACTTTATAAACTAGTTAGATTAATCAGAACACCACATTTATTTTCCTTAGATAAGTTTAGCAGAAGAATATTCCTTAAGACCCACCTGCCTTTTAATTTGCTTAGAGCATAATTACTTTTTTCTTATTCTAAAAAGCATTTCAAGTTTCAAGAGGTACAGCATTCACATCAAATCAGCTGAGGAGAAGCAAAGAGAATGACACAATACAGTAGCTTAAAGGCAATTATAATTGCTCTCTTCCCAAGCAGGAATGCCAGTGCCAAAAGATATGCACTGTGTATAATACCAAGCCTTTTAGGAATATGGATGTGAATACTATTACAGCAATGTAAATGAAATTAAATGTCAATTAAAGGCTGCTCTTTAACCCTTCCCATCTCAAGATTTTTTCCCTTTTCTTTTTTGTTCTGCACAACATATTTTCTAAGACTGATGTATAATTGAAACCAGAGGCTTTTCTTTTGGGACGGATGAATAAACAGCTGGGAAAAAAAGTCATGGAACTTTGTTTTATATATAGAATAACTGCAGTGAGATTATTAAATTCTCAAAAGCGGAAAGGTCCAGTACTGCCCAAAATGGAGGAATGGATGATGAAGATGATGGGACTTGCAAAGACAGCTAAATTGACTTCTTTGATTAATGAAAAGACAACTTCTTCATTTGTTGCTGACTGAAAACGCCTTAAGGACTTTTGCATGAAAAGGAAAAAAATGAGCTTTTGGTGTGTGGCTTGATGATTAGAAGACATAAATAATAGGAAAAAGGAGAGTTTTTTTTGTAACCACAGAGTAAGAAATAATTTGGTAATCATACTTATAGTACATTTGCTACAGAGGAAATAAGAAACCTTTTCTATTTCTTTTTTCTTGTCCTTTTTGCACTTTTTCTCCCTTTCCCTTTTATTTATTTACCTTGCATTAGTTTTAGTTATTTTTTTAATATTCTTTTAAAAACTTTTAATAAAATTTATAAAAATAAATAACACATTTGCAAAGGCAAATAAATTCTTTACCTTTGATAGACAGGCATAACTGTAGAGCAATAAAAATACTTTTAGGTGGTAGGATAAAGTCAGATCTAGCTCAAGGAAATTATGTTATGCATGGTTATCAAAATCAAATGATGCTCAGCATAACTATTTCTCTTCTAATTCTACTATTATTCACTAAATCCCATTGAATGATTAGTCTGCATAATTAAAACTCATCATTTTCAATGTTTAGTGCTTTACCTCTCTTAGTATCTTCCTTCAACCTCAATTGTTAATCCCATGCACATATCATCTTCTGTATAATAAACTTGTCATCACCAGCTCAACATTTGAATGGAGGAGACATATCTAATGTTAATACCTTATGCACGAATCCTGTATACTAGATAGAGACAGAGATATCAGCCTTCCCAATGTAATATCTTCCAGCTGTTTTGGACAATAGCTACTTTCATTCTGAATCTGAGGACTGCCAAATTATGGATTTATAATATAACACACTTGTAAGTTGAGGAAGAAAATGTGTATGGTTCCAACTACTAAGAAATACAGATGTTCAGGAAGCAAAAGGGTAGAATGGAAAAATGTAGAAATATAAACTGAAACCTATAAGAGGCCCTTAATTACATAAAAATTACATATTTATATTCTTTTTTCTAAAGATTGAACATGTCAGACATATTCTGGTTTTTATTATTTTCAGTTTAATTTTACCAGGTGGCTTATGTTGAAAGTTGATGTTTTTTTAAGGTTACAGAATATGGGTGAATTGAGATACCAGTGAACACTCAAGATTGCAAATATACCAGTATTTTTCCTTTATGAATAAATTAAATAATCCATGAATTTAAACAATAAAAACACATTAGTCAAATTGTGCATTATTACATTGGATTGTTCATTATCTGTCATGAAATCAAGTTTATTTAATCCAGTATTCTGTTTCCACATAGGTGACTAGAAATACACACTTCTACTGTACTAGTATTTCTAAGCAAGCACTGCTAAAAGACATAACCTATTGCCATCAAGACTACTAACTGGTAGTTTTTTCCTCTGTGTTAAGTTCATTACAGAAAAAGCTACACTCTGAATGATAGATATGCCAATATGATTCTTTGGTCTCTTTTTTCCAATCAACTTAATTAGAAGATGGCTATGAGAATCAGGGCCTCCATTGTGATTCCCGAATCACAGGTAGTCTTCAACTTTACAAACACAATTGAGACTAAAAATTATGTCGCTAAGCGAGACAGTTATTAAGTGAATTTTTCTCCATTTTATGACTTTTCATGACACAGAATCACTGCAATTCTTAAATTAGTAACACGGTTTTTAAGTGAATCTGGCTTCTGTGGTGACTTTGCCTGTTGGAAGGTTGCAAAAGGGGATCACATGACCCAGGGACAACGTAACTGTAATAAATAAATGCCAGTTGCCAAGCAACCCAATTCTGATCACGTGACCATATGGATACTGCAAGGGTCGTTAAGTGTGAAAAATGGTGATAAGTCACTTTTTTCAGTGCCGTTGTAACTTTCAACAGTCACTAAATGAACACTTGCAATACTTTTCCAAGTATTTTTTGGAATCCGAGATGTGAAGCATGCAAAACTTGTAGTGTAAAGCTTTGATGATAGGATTAGGTTTAAAAAACATCTCCAGAAAAGGCTAAGGAAAAAAAAAAAACAGCAGTCCTGCTCCCTGCCCCTGCTACTCATGTGGCCCTTAAATCCTCCCAGATGTATTACATGTAGCCATTGAAAGGTTTTACTCTTGAGTTTGAAAACTTCAGTTTGACAGTTTCATTTTCAACAGATCAAAAAGGCTCAAATGATTACCTTATCAAGGAAAATCCAGGAGAAATTCTTGCTTTAATAAATCCCTCCATAAGGATTCTGCTTTGTTCCATAAACAGAAATTATTTCAGCTTTGAATCTACCAAACCAGATATCAGGGAACGCATACTCACAATAAACTATCTGGAGATTATCAAGAGTGCAGATGTGACAAGGGAACAGAATGCTTACTCCCAGGCTACATAGAAGCCCTTGAAAAGCAACAGATGACTTTTGCAATACAAATGATCTATTTCTCATCTAAATTATTTTGAGTCTCGCTGGGGACCTCTTTTGGTAGATGATGGGGACTGGACAATGAACTAAAATTAATTTAATTTCACTTATTAAATGTCATAAAATAAAATTAACCTAATTACTTTCAAGCCAGGTTTGCGTGCGTGAGGATGTATAATTTATTTAGTTATATCCTGCCTTACTAGTTTTACAAATAACTCAAGGGAGCAAACATATCCAACACACCTTCCTTCTTCTATTTTTCCTACAACAACCACCTTGTGAGGTAACTTGAGTTGAGAGAGAAGTCTGACTGACTCAAGGTCACCCAGCTGGTTTTCATGGCCATGGTGGGACCAGAACTCACAGCCTCCCACTTTCTAGCCTGTCTTAACCACTAGACCCATGATGGTGAACCTATGGCATGCGTGCCAAAAGTTGCATGCAGAGCCATCTCTGCAGGCATGCAAGCTGTTACCCCAGCTCAGTTCCTTTGCACATGTGCGCATGCCTGCCTCCAGCCAAGTGATTTTCGGGTATCTGCCGTGCATACATGGGGGGGTGGGGCCCATGGGGAAATGTGTGCGCATGCGCAGGGGGAGCATGGGAAGGGGTCACGCATGCATTGCATTATCGGTGCAGGCATGCGTACACACTGTCACATGCATATGTGCTCACTTTTGGCACGCGACAACACAAAGGTTAGCCATCACTGCACTAGGCTAAACAATTTATCCTCTTTCTTATTAAATACAAAAATTAAAAGCTAATATTCAAAAAGCAACAGCCCCCCAAGGTATCTAGGAGAGTACTCTAACTTTTTTGACTATTTTATACAATCCTGAGACTTCATGTTGTATATATCTAATCCATCCTTTAAATTCTCCACTTAATCTTCCCCTCACAGAAGGGCAGGAGGCTTACAGGATCAACCCTTTTCCCCCCTACAAGCTTCAAGGCATGAAGCCAGAAATAAATCAGCAGATTTGAAATCATGGTTTAAAATGGATCTAAATATAAAGTTAAAAATTAAGGCTGCATACAAGTTGAAGTGAGTTGGATTTTCTTCAAGTAAAACGTACATAGGACAGAACTGTACAACTAATTTTATTTGTAAGTAAATCCTGTTGTACACTTATTTCCGTTGGTTTTCACAAACCACTAGGAAAAGCTTCAAGCCAAATTTATTTATGTTCAGGGAAGAAACATTGAAACAATATTGTGAAATACCAATGGTCTCTTACCCTACACACCATCAGGTCACAGATTCATTTTCAAATGCCCAAAACTGTAATATGCATCAAATAAACAATCCCTCCAAATATAAATATAAATAATATAAATAATATAAATATAAATATATATGGCATTCAGCTTTGTTTGGGGATTTTCCCACGTCATTGTAGTTGTGTTTTTAAAGTTGTAGCAACGTTTCAGCAGAATACAGAAGCCTGATGATGGCAGATGAGATTCTGCCGAAATGTTGCTACAACTTTAAAAGCACAACTACAATGACGTGGGAAAATACCTGAACAAAGCTGAATGCCATACATGTAAGTACCCGTGAAAACTTAAGAATATGAATATGAATATATGAATATATATATATACACACACACACACACACACACACACACACACATACACACACACACACACACACACACACGTTTCTGCAAAGCGCAATATGGTGTTCTGTTTCTTTTTCATTTTCAAAGCAATTTTCTGAGGCGATATTTTCAATAACATAAGTTATGTTTACAGTTGTGATTTTGACTGACTTCAAAGCTGCGAATTGATATGGGCAAGCAGTGCTCATAAGAAAAATGCTGTGGCCAAATTAGACATGCTTTTGCTGATACCATAGATGTTAACCTATATCTCCTGTGCTGTCTGAATAGGCAAGTCCTGTTTCTGGAAATGTAACCAGGCAGGAGAAAAGCTTCCCTGCTGGCTGCTTTGAATACATTCCTCTACTGCTTTTTGCTCTTGAAGAGTTCTATGTGAGAAGCACTGAAGCAGGCATGCACTTTCACATCTCTTTAATCTTCCCTCCCTGCAAATAAGTGAAACTTTTCTCAAAAGGCAGAAAAATAGATCCTTTCAGCTCTTAAACCTTCTTTCTCCATCAAGAGGTCCAAAGTAAAGCATATTGAACTGGATATTGAAAGAATTATACATAAACCCGGCACTCCCCATCTATGCTTTAAATTATATCCGCTTTTTTACTTAAAGTATCCTCATAGAACCTACTGTCCTAGTAGCTTCAGGAGTTTAGTATTATTCAGTATTTTACTGAATCAATATACTGGAAGTAAAAGAGTGGAAAACTCTATCAAGAAGATAGAATGCAACCTTCTGTTGTATTACTAATTTAAAGTTGCAGGATTGACTTCAACTCCCAAAATTTTGGGAGAATGCTGATTGTGGAATTCTGGAAAATGAAGTCCATACTTCTTAAGATTTGAAAACCATTGCATCAGAGGTGGTATTCAGCAGGTTTTGACCAATTCTGGAGAACCAGTAGCGGAAATTTTGAGTAGTTCGGAGAACCAGCAAATACCACCTCTGATTGGCCCCGCCCCCATCTATTCTCTGCTTCCTGAGTCCCAGCTGATTGACTGGGTCTTCTTTTGTTGCCCTGCACAGGAGAACGGAGCTGGAAAGCAGGTTAGTGGTGGGGAGGGAATGGGATTTTGCAGTATCCTTCGCCTGGAGTGGGGTGGGAATGGAGATTTTACAGTATCTTTCCCCACCCATCAAGCCACACCACGCCACACCATGCCCACCAAGCCACGCCCACAGAACCAGTAGTAAAATTTTTTGAATCCTACGACTGTATTACATTATAAGGAACTCATTCCCCTGATATATTTCCCCACCATTTCTACATCTGCATACACTGCATGGTTCTGCATGAATATGGGAGACTTTAAAAATGTTGCCCATTGTGAAATTACCAGCTTCAGAAGTCTTATCTTAGCTTGTAGTAAAAACAATCTGAAAATGTAAACATGATATTTTATGTAAGGACAAGATAGCCTGAGGAAAAGTAAATATTTTGAAAAAGATTTTGCTCTGTGACTAACTGCTTTCATGATGCCACTGTTACGTCTTGAAACACGTGGTTGGATTATCACTGGGCAGCTATTTGCCTGTAACAAGTATATCTAATGTACAAAGAAGAGTTGCCTCAAACTGTAAGAAGGCTGCATGTTAAATAAATAAATAAATAAACGGGCGAATAAATAAATAAATAAGTAAGTAAGTAAGTCAAATGAAGCCTTATTTTACTATTCAATGAAAAGAATCTAGAGCAGTGGCGGCTAACCTTTTTGGGCTCTTGTGCCAAAAATTGCACGCACATTATTGCATGTGTACTCATGTGCCAGCACCCAAAATGCAATGTACGTCTTCTCCATGCCCCCTGCGCATGCACTCGCAATCCCCACCCCACCCCCTTACCTGCACTGTGCCTCACAGCTGATTTTTCGGCTGGTTTGAGGCCTTTTTCAGCCTCTCAGAGGCTTGGAAAAAGCCTCTACAAGCCTTTTCAGGCCGAATAATAGGCCCGTTTCATCACTTCCAGTATTACAGGAAGTGATGAAATGGGCCTATTTGACCTGAAAAGCCTTGCAGAGGTTTTTTCCAAGCCTCTGGGAGGCCAAAAAAGGCCTCAAACTAGCTGAAAAATCAGCTGTGAGGCGCACGTATGCAGAGTGAGGTAAGTTTGCCTACGGCTCACATGCCAACACAAATGGCTCTGCATGCCACTTGTATGCCATAGGTTCGCCATTATGGACCTAGAGCATGGCCAGAAGGTAATAGTAAGGTAGGTTTTTCCTGTCCCTTTGCTGCAATCTAGTAGTTGTCTGGATTTTGGGAGCTTAAAATTAGTAACCATAACTATATAAACAGGATAGAGCCTAGCTTTACTCTGCACCCTTTATAAAAACAACAGCTGAAACAATATGGCAGATCTTTTAATAAGCCTGGTAACCACAGGCCCTTGTTGGACTATTATGGAACATCTAATGCTTTAAAACTGTCAGCCGACTGATGCATTTTCCACTAGGCAAAGGTTAATGTTTGCCATGTATAAATCTGATCTATTTGCGTTATTAATTTTGATGGTTTCTACATTTTCAAGAAAAGTTGTCAGCAGGGCAGGAGGGACGATGAAACTCTACTGTAACATGGCAGCATAGCATGTTCCCCAATCAACCTTCTGAATATTATTCAGCTCTTTATCAAAGTAACAGCATGCAAGGATAAATTTAAATTGAGCACATCTGCAAATAGTTTGGCGTGAAATCCACTGCCTTGTTAAGGTCCATATCTTCTGTCTGAACTTCTGCTCTGGTGGGGAGAATAGCACACCAAATAAGGAGCCTAATATTTTCTTATGAAACACTTGACATAATAAAGATTTTAATAACAGATAAAAGTATGTACAGCTGCACTGCTTTTCTGCAACAGTTGTCAAATAACAATTTTCATCTTGTTTACAGTGATGCCAATACCAGTTTGTGCCAAGGACGCCTCATATTTATTCCCTTTTGGAGTAAGCAAAGATATGCAAAGCAAAGAGAAGAGGCCAGGGAAATTAAATACATGAGATAAGAAAAGAAAAAGAAAAAAGAAATCTGCTTTACATCAAAACAATTTATTATGTCTCTCCATACTTCTCTGTCTTTGCAAAGCATCCACCATATCCAGACTACTTCCCAAATTGTCATTTGTCCTTTTAAACTTCTCACTTATCTCTTTTGAAAATCTCATCAACTCATTGAACTTCAACCTTTTTTGCTCTTCTTATTCTTGGCTGATTGATTCTGTCTTTACATAATGCCACTTTCCATTTAGCAGCTAACTTGTTTAGCAACTGTTCACAAAGGCAATTGCAATTAAAAAAAAATCATTTATAAGCACTTAACATCCAAATTTCTGCACTTAACAATGGCAACAACCACAGACTCCATGGACAATCTGTCTCTCTCTCTCACACATGTTTGCTTAATAATCATTTCATTTAACAACCATTTTGGAATGGACTGTTGGCTACTAAATGAGAAGAGGATGTCATAGTTTTGCAACTCAGATCTCATTCATTCATTCCCTCTCTAGATGACCAAGCTGAACATACTTCTTTCACACTGGTTATTATTTTTCTATTTAATTCACATGCATTTCACAGCCTAAAAAAAAAACTTTTCTTTTTGTCTTACACTTCCTTAATGTCTATGGAGATCTCACTCATCCAGGTCATGGCTGTCCCAAAGATGCTTTTCCAAGAGGCAACTGAACTTTCTTTCTTTCTTTTTTTTTTGAAGATGTTTCGCTTCTAATCCAAGAAACTTTCTCAGCTCAGAACTGAAGAAGCTTCTTGGATGACAAGCGAAGCATCTTCAAAGAAAAATCGGAAAGTCCAGTTGCATCTTGAAAAAGCACCTTTGGTGCACTTCTTTAAGTATCCCCTGCTCACTCCATTCAATTTACTTGTATATTTCTCCTGATATACCTACCACTCACTTCCATCTAATAAGGTACAGACATTTTTTTTTTGGACAAACATTAATTCCTCACAACTGACCACCACATAAGAATGTCTTAAGGATAAATGAGATAAATATTTTTAAGAACCATAACTTATTTATACTATTTAGTATTATATATTTTAATACTGGTAGCACTTGAAAGCTATTCAAGAACAAGGCAAAAGTATACATGATACCCATCATTCACCCAAACCAATCAACTAAATTGCTTGATGACACACCTCTAAAAAGCTTTGATGATTCAATGTAATCAAAGCAGCCAGGTACATATATGGAACAAACAATATCCCTGGATGATTTGCATTTTATAACATTGGTCCATTGTACTTTGTAACAAACTGAATAAATTGCTAAAAACTGAAAAAATAAAACAAGATGGATTAAATTGAATGGTTTTACTATCGTGAATAATGGTGCTCCAAGCAGTTTTTGAACATATAAATTCTTGCAGAATAGATGGAATTCTACTGAAATAAATAGCAGAAATCTACCTGTTGTAAATTATTATAAAGTAATGAATGGAAACTCATCAAAGAGAGATCTAGCCTAGAATTAAGAAGAAATTCCCTGACAGCAAGAACAATTAATCAGTGGGGTGGCTTGACTCCAGAAATTATGGGAACTCCATCATTGCAGGTTTTAAAGAAATTGGATAAATATTTGTGCAGAATGGTATAAGATACCTTGCTTGGGCAGGAGGGTTGAACTAGAAGACTTCAGAACTTTCAAGGTTCCTTCTCACTCTGTTATCCTTATTCTGTAAACAAGGCTTTTATGCAAGTTTGGTAACTTCTGAAGTTCTTATAGTCCTACATAAGTTTAGTTGGTTTGGCTACTTGGAGTTAAGTGTTCTAAGCTGTGTGTTACACGTTAACGAAAATATAATATTGTTTTTACATATCTGTAACACTTGCAGCATTGCTATTTTTTAGCACCCATTGAGCTCTCTCCATTGTGATCCCTGAGGAATCATTTTCTCCATATTCATGATTTTTTGCCTTTTGTCTCTGCTTCTCTAGAATGTCAAGTCTTGCACAATCTTTCATTAAACAAGACAGTGTCTATTTTGCTGTAGGCAGGGCTCTGGACATAGGCAGACAATTTTTGCTCAGAGGAAGATGCACAGCAACAAAATCTAATCATTAATCTTTTCACTGGCCTTTGTGTTCTGCACTGAATAAATCCCTAAAAACAAATGCCAAGTAAACAAACTATAAAGAAGCAGTAATTCTGGTCCTTTATATTTCAGCAAACGGGATTTTCTTACATTTATGTTTAACATGCTCTTAAGGGATTATTGGATAGCTAAAAAAATAAACAGTGTGTGCACAAGATCAAAATACAGTTCAAAATGCAAGATCAAAATACAGTTGCCCTTTCACATTGAGCATGTAGAGCCTTTTACATTTGGCTGCTTGCATTTATGAACTGTGGTTTCAAGAAATCACCAACAACTGGGCAGCTGTGGTAGCAGAGATGGTACAGAAGGTATGTTATAGAGGCAGACCAATCTAACATGGCAGAAGGTTGCTAATTCATAGCAGCTACCCATCCTTACATTACTACCATAATTTCATTCCTAAAACTACCAGCCAGATGCTTGTCATTAAGGGGTTGCCTAGTTACCACAGCTGAGTAGAAAATGCCCCTAGGGTATCCTGATTTAAAGCTAATTGCCCAGCTGTAAAGTTAACCCTTTTCAACAACATCACATTAACCACATTAACAATATCGTAATTTTAAAATTGTCAGTACGGTGTTGTTTGACTTTCAGCAGTTATTCAACTATGAACTATGATGCTAGTACCAGCCTTCTCTGTTATTACTGTCTATTAATCTTACACCTCAGCTTTCCTTTCCGGATCAATAAATTAAGGCAATAATAACCAAAGAATGCAAGTTTTTTTCCCTTTGGGAAGAGTGATTGTACCCTTCTAGTTACCTTTTCCTTGTCCTAAGGCTGTCACAAAGAAAGTAATTAGAGTGAACACTAATAGCTGTTCCCTTTGCTGCACTTGTCTTAAGAGAAAATAACCTGGAAACAGCTTGGTAATGTTTTCTTAGGTTTACCGAAGCCTGAATATTGTTCTTTGTTGAATTAACTGATGTGCAGAGAATAAGTTTTTTCATCTGGTGAGCAGATTATGAAATCTGTCAAAGTCTAATTTAAATGAAATCTCATAGCTACATGCTGAAAAGCAACACCACCCTTAACTGAATCACAAAACAAAGAACCACAAGTCTAAAGGACTGATATCTGTGCTTATATGTTTTGCAGGTTCTTTCTAAAATAAATTCTCACTCTCCCTGTGGCACATTCTGGTCTACAGTAAACAGAAACACAAATGGAACTTTTAGTCATTTTGGAAAAATAAATTAGAGTCCTTGTATTTTTTCCAGAATCCTTGCCAAATCTAAGCAAATGGCCAGACCACATTTAAGCAGGCAAAAGCTTTGAGAGAGCACAAAAAGAATGGCTCCTAGAATTTTTCTCTTTCACAAAATTAAAAGGAAACATAAAAGTTATCTAGTTTAACTCCTGGTTACTACAAGAAATCCACTCTCTAAAAGATAAACCATACATGGACTCCTTGATTCTTCTACTTTATTCTAAAGAAGGTGTTTGCTGTTATAAACTCCCCACCATCACTCAGGTGAGATGGTGGTGTAGTTTAATTTAATTAATTAATGTGTGTGTGTGTGTGTGTGTGTGTGTTTGTGTGTGTAATACCACTCATGCATCATCATAAAATCTCGAGAACAGTAAGCCTACAAACTTGAAATTTGCCATGTATGTTCTTCTTGGCTTCCAAGTGCTCACTAAGAAAGGATTTTTTGAAATGCCCATCAGAGCAGAGGTGGTATTCAGCAGGTTCTGACCAGTTCTGGAGAACCGGTAGCGGACATTTTGAGTAGTTGGGAGAACCAGCAAATACCACCTCTGACTGGCTCCACCCCCATCTATTCTCTGCCTCCCAAGTCCCAGCTGATCGCTGGGTCTTCTCTTGTTGCCCTGCAGAGGAAAACGGAGCTGAAAAGCAGGTTAGTGGAGTGGGGAAGGAATGGGATTTTGCAGTAACCTTCCCCTGCCACACCCACCAAGCCATGCCCGCAGAACTGGTAGTAAAAAATATTTGAATCCCACCACTGCATCAGAGCATTAGTATTTCATATATTAACACGCTCTGATTCTACTTCCCTCCCCACCTAAAAAGAAATCTCCTCCAAATTCAAAACACAAGTAGAGGAGTTTCAGTTTCAGTTTCAGAGCACCAAACAGCTTTAGTACAGAACAGTTGAGCTAAGCCACGCCCAAGCTCCTTGCTGTCTCCTTCCTGCTCACACATCAACTACTGTTTCAGTTTTCAAGCAGCCTTCAACTCTCTCACACACTGACAGGATGCTAGCCAGATGAATACTGATGGATTCTGGTAGGCAGAGGCAGAATTTTTTCCCCTTATTTTCCTCCACAAAAACTAAGCCTGATCACATAGTTTTGTAGCGAAGCATAGGTATGCAGCTAGTAAATAAATAAAGCCTCCTCTCAATATATAAAATATAACATGCAATATATAATGTTTTTGTTGATACATTTTTCTTATGTTTTTTGAAAATTACTACAACAGGTTGCTCCAGACCAAAGATTGTAGAAGACCATAACTACATTATCAGAAGAAGAAAGAGAAGATAACTGGAACAGAATTGGAATGAAAGATATAGCACAGTTGGCTGATGACGATGCGGGGAGGGTTGAGTTTCAAATGCCAAATTCCAGAAGGACTTGAATGATTTACAAAAAACTAAGGTTTGAAACAGCCCCAGTGCACTCAACCACCTGCTCCAATCAACACTTGTCCATCATTGGCAGAAATGTGAAGTGAATGGCTATTATCTGAAAATGTAAATAGTTCATCTCAAGGATTATTTTCCTGTTTCATTTATTAAAGAGTCTTTAAGGTCACTCTATGTTTTCTCTCCTTTTAATGTAGTCATTTCTTGCTCTGCTTGAGCACTGTCTGGTCTGTTGAAAGCCTAAGGAAATGATTTGGAAAACATCACCAGATGCTAATTTTTTTAGTTACCTGGGGAAAAAAATACCCAACTCTTATGTACTTTTTTCCATAAAAGCAACATCAACAAAAAAGAAACCTGTGATTTAGAGTTTTGATGATTAGACAGAATAGATTATAGAAAGAAGAGTACTATAATGTAACTTTAGAGAGAGATGCCAAATACTGTATATTTGTATTTATAACTGCTACAAATATCCAAAGCCACTTCTTTGCATTTTCCTTTTCTATTTTCCTTTATCTTTTTTTCATTTTCCTGCACTTTTTCCTTTTGAGTACTTTTTCTTTTCCTTCCTTACTGTCTATTAATTTATGTTAGCTTTTACCTTGTTTAAAAGTTTAATAAAAATTACAACTTAAAAAAATAGAAGCGGTTCTCTTGTTGGTGATATAGTCATGAAGAGACTCAAAAGTTTTCAATCCAACAATCTGGACTGTAGGGATAAAAGTAATATGATTACTAAAATGTCTGCAAGTTTATCTCTTTCAACAAATCTTGTAAAAGTCAACACTCTGGGAATCTTTTTTTTTTTAAACAAATTTTATTCAATTTTTCACATTAAAAACAAAAATCTCTTTTTAGTGGACAACATATTTCCGGGTCATCACCTTTACATACAAATATGACAGCAATTATATGTTTGTATATGCATACTTAATTATATTATTACCTTTTCCATTCCAAATTTTCAGTAAGGAGAGAAACAAACACATTAATTCTAGCCTCTTTCATTAATCTCAGTCGAAACATCTTTTTGTTTCGTTTCAATTTTTTCAAATATAATCCTTTAATATTTATTTTAAAAATAAAAATAAACAATATGTGTTTGCCTAATAATAATAATGATAATAATAAAAAAATTACCGATGTCTCTCCTTGCTTTTAATCGTCTATATTAACTTATCAATTTAGTTGGTTCTTTAGTCTGTCATATTCCGTTTCCATTACACATTCTTTTTATAAATTCTATATTAATACAAATTTTAACACTAAAAAAAAAAAAGTATAGGTTTCCCCCCTTTTACTGTTTTGAGTGTGACACCTCAATGATTAAAATATAACTTTATTCCCTCATCTTGAATGCCAATAAACCATTATTTTTAAGAAGTTACAATAATAATCATTACATCTTTTCATTTGGATTCCGCAGCATATTTTCCACGCTTGATTTTTAATAAGAGTTATCAGTATCTATATTACCCTATTTTCTAAATGTTTTTAATTGCAGAAATATTCTTATTACCCCTTGTCATCCTGCAGAATCCTCTTTTTAATTCATCAACCATTATCTCTGAAAAAACAATTTTTCAACATTTTACTATTTCTGTATTTTTTTATCTCATGCACCTGTTTCTTACTGCTTCTCCTCCCCCTCTTTCCATCATATCTTTTCTCATTCCAGTTTATATCCCTCTCTTTCTTAATATCTTCCTTTCCCCTTTTCTGCTGGGTCTTTCTGCCTTTCCTGACTTCACACTTTTGATTGCCGTCTTAAATTTCAACTTTTTAACCTTCCTTCTTTCTCCACTTCTTTGTAGTGTTCTTTGTGTTAATTGTCTATTTAAAATGTCTTCTCCTTGAATCGACTCCTCCTCCTCTGAAGCTCTTTCTTCTTGTTCTTCAATCGCCATTTCCATTTTTTCTAACACAGAGCAAAGTGATTCGCCTCTTTTCTGTAGTAATTCTCTCATAGTTTTAAGTTCCATTTTTAATTCCCGAAGAGATATTATCATTACATACTCTTATATTTTATGATTGTTAAAGTCCACAAAAAAACACACACTTTTACTTTCCTTCTTTCTTCTTTTAATTTTCTAAAGTTCTCAGTTATTCCAGCTGAGGGTCTATACCAAAAATATCAATCAATCCCACAGTCAGTCTTTCCTTGCTTTTTTCTTTATTCTGGTTCTGCTTTCACTTTCTAAGATTCTTACTTTGTTTCAATATTTGTTTAATGTTATATCCACACAAGTTCATTCAGAAACAGGATGCTTTCCCTTTTGTTTGAGCTCAAGTTTTTGTCAAAAGGTGGCACTCTCCATTATACAAAGTCTTCACCTTTTCCCCCTATTTTTTTTATTTAGGGTTTTTCGAACCTCAATATTCCAGCACAGTCCAGTCTCCAATTTGTAAACTTTATTATTATTTTTTGACAATCTTAAGTCCAGCTTTATTTTATGCCTGTTTATTCCCAATTTTTTTTAGTCCAATTTAATTAAATCTTTAGTTCCAGCTTCTTCCTTTCCCAGTTCGAAGCCTCGCTTAGCTGTCAAAAATATTTTCTTTTTTTCCCCCTGTCCCTTTGTAATTTCGCTGCTCATTTTTCTTTTCTTAAAAATTCCATGTTACCTTTATCCTGGGGTACTTTTGTTTAGTTGTATTGCCCAGTTGTCCCAGTTCAGATGTTATCCACCTCTTTCTTCCCTCCTGCACAAATCTTAATCCAGCTGAGTCCTCCTCTTCGGGGTGGCCATTTTAAACCACTGCTGCAGTCGTCTTCGGTGGGAAAAAGACCAAGCCCGGGAGGGGGGAGATGCAGCTGCCTTCAACCTGGCTTGCGGCTTCTCCTTACTCCACCGCCCCTCCAAGGCAGCTTCAGCCCCTAATTGTAATGATCAGGGCTCTCCAACGAAAGAACACGGACCATAGCCACAGAGAGTCGCGATCTACGGTCCGTCAGCGAGGAGGCTCTGCCTTCTTCCCAACACTATGGGAATCTTGTCTTTGATGAGTGGGCAAGAATAGCCTGACAGCTACATTCTTTGCAAGTGTCTTTTTCTTTATAAATATGTTATATTATGTCTTTCAATTATCCTCATTTTTTTGATAAATTGTTCCTTTATACATATTTTTTTTCATCTACAACTCTTTTCAACTAAGTCCACCAATGTCCATTTTCATTCTTCCAGTTGCTATAACTCCATATGCTTCTGTGGCACTTTGTAATTTAATTCTTTTCATTCTGTCCCAAATATATCAATTTTTTTAATGTCTGTTTTTTCCATGCTTTTTCTCCCTGAAGAAAAATGTGACAAGAATGGTATAGGGGTCATTTACACAAGCAAATGTATTACAGATTGCCCTTGCTTAGCAGCTGTCTCATTTTGTAACCAGTGCAGTTATGATGGTTATGAAAAAGAAACTTTACAATCAATCCTTCCATTTACAACCCTCCCAGGTCTATAAAGCAAAGGAAAGCTGAAGTAAGATCATAAGCACAATCTCAGTTTCACTTAGCAACCACTTCACTAAATGACTAAATTGCTGGTCCCAATTGTGGTCACTAAATGATAACTGTATTGCTAATTCTTCTGTATCTCCAAAAGCAATGTAAGACCAATGATTAGGCCTTATAGATCTACCAGAAAGGTAAGTGACCAATCTGTGATGGGATGTGGGAAGGATAGTGTGGGACCAGTGATGTGGGAAGCAAACTCAAGGTCTGTGGGGACACAGTGGGGAAGGATTGGAGTATAGATAGATGGAGAGGCACTGTAGCATCCCTGGGAATGATCATAAATACAGGTGGATCGCAAAAGGCTCAGATTTTGTTCACATTACTGCAGGGATGATAACTTTGGGAAAGTTCAGGATTTTTGTAATTTCAAAAGTTGCTGAATGGTCATAAATTGAGGACTACCTATATGTTATCTTCACCCTGTGGCTACAATCTTTACAAATGCATTTGCTTGTCAATTCATCAAGCTGTACTGTGACAAGGATGACCCTTGTCTTCTTTAATCTTTCACTGGATTCTTGAGCCCTGGACTTCATAAGACAGTTTCAAGATTGTAATGGTATGCTGGTATTTGATACTGAATATAAATTATTTCTATATACAGAAACCATCAGTGTGAGCATGGGGTTTGCTCCCTGTGTCTATGCAGCAGCATGCCCTGCCAGTTTTGAGGGGGTGTGATTTGCTCCTTGGTGGTTCTTTGAATAATGCCTTCTGCCTGATGGTTTGTCTGGTGTTTGTTCCTGTTAATTTGTATGTGGGCTGCTGGAGGGAATGAGATAAAGCATAATTGGACACCATTCAAAAGAGACAATAAAAACCCAGGAAGGAAACAAAAAGACTACAATACATCCTCATTCACACTGATGATGTTGCCTAGTTGAGTAATGAAATGTCTGGAAACAAACATCCAACCTCAGAGAGCAGCAAGAACTTCACAGTTCAACCCTGAGCTCAATTGTCTCTTCTGTTGGAACCATATATAGATATATATGCACTTTGGTCCAGTATTCCCCTCTTGCAAGCAAGGAGTATATGATCCCCTTTCTGTGCCTGAAGAAATAAATTTTAAGCATTATGACTAGGACAGCACTCTGGGAAAATGGCAGTTTTTAATTCCAGCTATAAATGCCTGTTTGATTATCTCTGTATTCCCCAGATATTCTTGGGCCCTATTTGTATGTATTTATGAACAATACACATTTATATACATACCAAACCAAACCAAATAACATTGTGAGAGCACAACTTGAAAACCATGTTCTAAATGCTTCTGGAATATGTTAAAATTTTCGGAAGAAACACTGCCCTGCTTCACAAAAACTGCACCAATTCTTCCTTAAGCATTTTAAGATCATATAACCATTATGAACACTCTGCCAGGAAAAAGAGATGTGCTCCATTTAGAAATCTGCACAATCTGAACAAGACAGAGTGAAAAGAGATGAGACCCCAATTATTTCCCTGAAGTAAGTCTGGATGTAGGCACCTCACGCTTTCAGACCCTGGAATAATGAAGCCAACGGTTATCATCACAATACTGTAATATATCACTTTCTTCCCATCTTTAAATACTTCCTGCTGAGATTTTTTTTTTTTTTTTTGCTGAGATCACTTCCATTTTAATTCATCGCCTTACCCTCATTTTTTTCCATTTATTTTTCTTTTGCCAAGTTTCTGCATGATAGGGGCAGATGGGTTGCATGAAGGCATTCTCAAGCATGTTACCTCCAGATGTGTTGAACATCAGCTCCAATACTTCCCAGTCAAAATGATTAAAAACCTATGCAGGAATCATAGCAGTTTAAGTTCCAAAGCCAGCATGGAAAGAGTAAATTAAAACTTTTGCTTGATGAACATCGCTTAAATGAAGGACAAAGGGGAAACACAGTTTATTGAAGTGTCCTATTTTTTTTCCTTTTCTTTTATTTCAATGAGATAGTGCCTTAAAATTGTACACAGGGGAAAAATGCAATATGCTTTTGAATTGTTCTTTTTCCTCATATATTGAATTGTCATTTTTTTCTCCTCCAGTTTTACCAGCAGTTTGCATCTGCATATGTATACTTCAGCTTTAACCATAACAACACAAGAGCAAACAATAGATACAAATGCAAGGTTAATCGCATCAAACTTGATTGCAGGAAATACGACTTCAGCAACAGAGTGGTCAATGTCTGGAGTACTCTACCTGACTCTGTGGTTTCTTCCCCAAACCCCAAAAACTTTAACCTTAGACTGTCTACTATTGACCTCACCCCTTTCCTAAGAGGTCTGTAGGGGGCGTGCATAAGCACACCAATGTGCCTACCATCCCTGTCCTATTGTTTCTTTTATTTTTCTTATATGTATCCATGTATTCCTAACTATGTTTTTACTTATACCTATTATCTTGTAAACAATTGACAAACCAAATAAAATAATAAAATAAATATACAGACTTACTGAGAAATGGGCTGATACTGTGACGCCTAGCACAAGTTATTTCTTTCCTTCCTTCCATAGGCAGTTATTTGTCCCACCATAGTACCCGCCAGGGCTCCCACTAGTTTAACTGGGAACAAAATTCTTTCCTGTTCGGTCCTATTCTTTGAAGATCAAGTGGGCTACAGAATTTGACTCAACAGCTACAACCTGTATCCAATGAGTGGAATAATGCTACTTCCCCCCCCCCCCTTCAGTTACAATTGCTTAACATTTCATTTTTTACCCTGAACATGAATGGTTTTGAAGGTCTTTGTCAATATAATGTGAAATTGAGTCATTTGTTTTACCTACACCATATACAAGCATACAAACACATATAGGGATGAATCATTGCACATTATCAATAACTCAAATGTGAAAAGAAAATCACGTTTATTCAGCAAAAGAAACAATCAAATAGTTATTCTACTGCTACCTGAAAATTGTTGAAAATTGTACTGCTATCTGAAAATTGGTGAGCAAAATAATAAATGCTACACAATCTTTCCATATCAACAAAAAGGGAGATAATGTAGTGATGTTTAGTGAGAACTGAATTTGTATCATCATAAAGACCGTTTTGTTGTAAAATAGGAGATATGCGATGTCTTAGAAATAAATAATTAAATCAAAATAAATTTAATATTTTAATTACCTTCTATATTGTTTTATTGAGTTCAAAATTAATGATCTTTCTAAGATATGCTTAGCTTGAATTGATTTAGCTTTTTTCCTCAACTTCTGTACTTCCTCCAGCATTATTTAATATGGAGGGGGGAGATCCAATCTCTTTTGTTGGGTGGTGAATTCAAAGAATTAAATAATTATAAAGAAATGCATTATTCAGTCTAATATATGGTATTATCCAGCATGGTCTCTCATGAATTATGATAATTTTTAAAGGTTTTTTTATCCACACTTATCCAGATACTTGACAGACTGAAAGGTGTCTCTGAAAGCCCAAAATAAATACAGAAATATGACTTTCCCTCTCCGGACGAATCAAGGGAGGGGCTGGGCTGTCTCGCAGCATAGATAGAAAGGGCGTTCACAGTAACTTCCACCAACCCCCATTCTCCTCCATGCTGCATCGAGAGCCCAGGATGGGACATACCAAAGCTTGCATGTCCACGGGCGGGTCCTCGTCTGGCTCATCACACCGACTGTGGAACCACTCGTTGAAGCACCCGTCTGCCAAAGGCTGCAGTCACCGAGGCAAAAGCATCCAGACGGTAGTGTCTGATGAAAGGAGACGGGGATGTCCATGTGGCCGCACGACAAATCTCCAAGAATGCTTGGGTCGCCCAGGCAGCAGAAGTGGCCGCACTTCTGGTAGAGTGCGCCATCAGACCTCAGGGAACCGGAAGGGCCGCAGCTTTGTAGGCCTGCTCAATGCAAGACCTGACCCACCTGCTAACAGTAGGAGAAGAGGCCTTGTGCTCCAAGTGAGAAGGGAAAAAGGAAAGAAACATGGCTTCCGACTTCCTGAAGGAGGAAGTGCGCTTAATGTATATTCTAAGAGCCCTTCTTATGTCTAGCGTGTGCCACTGCCGCTCTAAGTCATGGTGCGGGAGAGGACAGAAGTCAGGTAAAACAATGTCCTGGGACCTGTGAAACCAGGTGTTAACCTTCAGAATAAATGAGGGTCCAGACAAAGAACAACCCTATCATCGTGAAAGGAACAAAGGTTGTCTGATGGAAAGAGCAGCAAACTCGGAAACCCTCCTGACAGAAGTGATGGCAACAAGGAACACTACCTTCAGAGTCAGGAAATGGAGAGACACTGTTCTAAGGGGTTCAAAGGGGGGCTTTGTAAGGGCATTAAGGACCAAATGAAGGTCCCAGGAAGGATACCTGTGAACCACCGGAGGGTGCAGGTTGGAAGCCCCTTTCAAAAACCTCCTGACTGAAGTGTGATGGGATAAGGAAGGAAGGCTGCTGCTGTTGAAGCCCGAACAGCCAAGTAGCAGCCTGGTGATTGCGCTTGAAGGTCTGTTTGGAACATTTATCATCTGGTTTCAGGATATCTTCTGGTTCCATGGGAGTGCCAGAAGATGAGAATGAGGCCAGAACTGGAATGTCAACAGAAGGCACTGCCAGGGCATTGTCCAGAGCTGCGCTGACATTGTAGAAACGCTTATCTAGAGAAGATGGGCGAGGACTTGCCGAAGGAGAAGTGCACTGTTCCTTGACCATGTCCAGGAACAAAATGGGAGAAGGAAAAACCTCTGTATGCACTACCGGCTTGGAGAAGAGCGAATCCCCTTGGCTAGAGGGATTTCCTTGTGGCTCGGGAGCCACTTCTTCTGGCGACAGCTTGGCAGTGACCAAGGCCTTGCTGAGTAATGATCTGAACAGAGTAGGTTTGAAGACCAATGCAGAGGATGTCTGCCCTGGGCGAGAATCCTCTTCCTCTGAAAGATTTCGGTCAAACATCTCACCCTCTTCACACTCCGAATGAGAGGAGTAACTGTGTTCAGATGGTGAAGGCCTTCCTTCCTCATCAACCTCCTCCCATTCTGGTAGAGAAGAATGGACCCTGAGGTTCTGAGACCTGTGTAAATCAGGATGATGAGGCAAGGAACTTATAGATTGAGAAGGGAGAAGGGCCTGAACCCTTTTCAGAGGTTGAAGAATTTGCTAGAGAGAGAGAGAGAGAGGGAGAGAGAGAGAGCGACCTGCTCTCCTGGGAGTTGCTTGAAGAGAGGAGAAAAGTACTGAAGATCACTGGTGATTGCTCTCTAACAGAATGCTTTCAGAGACACAGCTACTAACTGAAAGGAGCTGAGTCAAAAGCTGGGGTCTCTCCCAGGGGCTGGCTTTTATATCTTAGTACAGACTCAGCTATGACATCATAGGAAGGAGTCAACCCATCCTGGGCTCTCGATGCAGCATGGAGGAGAATGGATTGCCTTCAGAAGTTGTGGATGTTCCATCACTGGAGGTTTTTAAGAAGATATTGGACAGCCATTTGTCTGGAATGGTATAGGGTCTCCTGCTTGAGTGGGGAGTTGGACTAGAAGACCTCCAAGGTTCCTTCCAACTCTGTTATTCTATATTCTGTAAATGAGACCATAATGAAGCTCAAACACTTGTAAAATATACCAACAGCAATATACAAAAGGTGCAGCAAAGAAATAAAACCATTTGGTTCTCATATAAAGTCAAGATTATGTGAACTATTTCTGTTTTAAAAGCTCAGAGCCATGGTGGCACAATGGTTAAAACATAGTACTGCAGGGCTAACTCACTGCTTACTCCAGGAGTTCAACGCTGAGCTGCTCAAGGTTGACTCAGCCGTCCATCATTCTAAAGGCGGTAAAATTAGAACCCAGATTCTTGGGGACAATAAGCTGACTCTATAAATCTCCTAGAGAGAGCTGTAAAGCACTACAAAGCGGTATATAAGTCTAAGTGCTATTGCTTGTATGCCATCATGCTATTTTTTACCTTAAGGTCAGTCTTCTCTACTTTTGAACAAGTTGTTCAAGTTACCACTACAAAAAAGTGTCATCTAAAGGAGGCTCAAGCACTTATAACAATTAACAAACTATGTTTCTGGGACAAAAGCAACCATATTACTACAAATGCTTCTGTATATTACACTAAACTGATTACATTGCTGCCTGAAATAAAAGTCAAATAGTACAATTATTAATAGAAAAAATACCTTTCCATGAGAATAATAGCTATGATTAAATGGAAGTTAAAATTCGGATTCTACAATATGAATAACTAATGAATTTCCTTCTTTGAATAATGGATCAACTCTCACAATTACTTATAGTGAAGTTTGACATTATAAGAGAACTCATCACTTTCTCTAATTCATTTGAGTTGACACACATGAATATAAAACTCACATTACATTTGCTTATATACGTTTAAAGACCTATGATATAAAACAAGCAAGGAAAATTGGTTCTTTAATTAATCTAAACCTCATCAGAGTTGGAATGTGACTTCTCTAGGAATTACTAAATTATGATAATCTCTCTTTTTTTTAGCTAACTCAATATTAACTCAAAAAATTATCTGTCACACACTATGAAATATTCTTGCAGAATATTCTGGCTCATTGACAAACTTTCTTTTCCTTGCATTATTCAAACTGGCTCCAAATCATTCGTTTCTGGTTAGAAGTCCACGGCTCTTGGCAATTTAAATCATGAAACTTTTAAAAAATAATAACATTTCTACCTGGTGTTTCTCAGTTACTTGGAGCTATACTCACTAGATCTAGCCACCAATATTTCAGTGCAAATGAATAATAGACATGACTCTTAATACTACTGGATTAACCATGAATACAGCCAATGATTTCACTCTCTATATTTGCCCCTCAATATTTTAGTTATACCAAATGCCTTAAAATAATATGATATTAGAATATATCCAAGAAGAAAATAGAATAGTCTACTGAATAAACTCACTTGTTTATTAAATATATTTCTTTTGAACTGATCGTTCACTTGTTATTCAATACACATTCACTCAGTATCAAATTATGCTTGATGTTATTGCTTCTTGGGTTAGTACAGTATACATAATTTTAAATAACTTATGCACTGTGCATTCAACTTATTTTTACATTTCCTTGGACATTCTAAGTTATCTTTTCCATATAAAAAGAAGGCAAGTATTGTTTGCTTACAACAGACTTCATACCACCAATTACTTTTCTACTAACATTTGCTTATCTTGGAATTTCTCCAGCCATTTCTCCATCTTTAATAAATACTCTACCAAAATACTTAAGTTGATCTACTTGCCTGCTCCCCCATATATAACTTGCAATTCTATTTTCCGTGTTAAATACAATGGACCTGGTCTTTGATAACTTATTCTTCAGATCCATACTCAAGGCACCATTCTGCTTATATAACATCTGCAACTGATTCATATCCTCAGGTAACAGAGCATCATATGCAAACAATCATTCATACATTCTGATCCCCAACCAATGCATCTCTAATATCACAATTTCTGTAAATACATTTTGAAAAATCAGTGAGGTATCCATACATCTATATCTCACTTCCTGGACAATGTTAAACCATTCATTAAACATACCATATTTTCTCAAAAACATTTTGTTCCCATGATATCCCACTTTTATTGCATTTGATAATCAAGATCCAACTCTACAATTATGAAAACATTCCATAATACAACTGTATTCACTTTATAGTATGCTTTTCTTTTAAATTATCAAATTTTCTTTTACATACTCAATAATTTCTAAGTTATTTCTTGAAGTACAGAACTCTGGTCTATATAGCCCCAATCTGATATAAAGCTGCAAAATATTCCCTAAATTATTAATAATTGTAATTCAGGCAAATATTTCAGTACAACCTATCAAATTCATCGGGAAGTTTTTTGCAACAGAATTGTGATGCAGAACTACCAATGAAGTAGGGCAAATATTTGGTGCATGAAAAATTAATGAGCTCTATCTACCAGAGTTTCAGGAAATTCCTGGTTCTTGTGCAAGGATTTCTCCAGGTCCAAGAACTCAAGAAAAAGATCTACTCATGTACAAATAAACATGAACAGAACTCTTTTCAGATGATTCTCCTCAGAGTGAGGATATTAAAAATTACTAGTCAGTGCGTGTGTAGAAATGATATAAAAATAAGCCAAATTTATACGAATTCTGTAATTTCTTAAATTATTCCTATTATTGATTAAGCATAACTGTGATTCAGTTTGCTGCAGAATTATCAAAGCTGCCTTTAAATGTTTAATTGTTGTGGGCTCACTGAAATTAGTTCTTCTCAAAGAAAGCAGAACAAAAGGAATTTCTGACTAAGTGTGTTTTGTTGATAGTAGAAAAGACACTACTTAAACCCCATTATTTTAACAAATTTAACTTCCATTATAAAATATTTTGTTTTCAAGTAACTGATTCTTTGTATTATTATTATTATTGGGCAGAGAATTAGTACTTTTAATAGTACTTGACTGTAACCAAGTACCATTGTGTGCTGGAGCCAGCTCGTGAGAACTGTTCTCATTTGGGGAAATTGTGTGACACAATTAAGAGTAGAACTGAGCTATGACATCTAGAGCACTGAACAGCTAATTCTCTGGCTACTGGCCACAGTGTAATACCAACAATGGACCTGGCAGAAATGGTTCTTGAACATTTACCACCACGTGACTGACTGTAAGCCTCTAGAAACCCGGTCTTCCTTGGCTCTGTCCAACAAGTTATATCATGGGCATGCTGGCAAAGGCAGAGCATCTGATCAAATGGCTGGCAGATACTATTGAAGATACTAGCCATTTGAGTTTCCTGAGGAACCATAAAGATCTAAGAGATCCTTACTGCAACTGCTTGGCTTTCTTTCTTTGGCAGGTTTACATGCATCTGTTGTCACAAGGCAAAAGAAGATAAATGGAGCTGCTTCCACCTAAATGGGCCTTTTTTCACTTAAGTCACACCGGAAATGCAAGCTTCTGAGGACTCCAGAAACCCGTAAATTATGGATACATTTTTTATAAAACCCTTAACCTACTTTTACTTATTATAAAATTATGATTAGAGGCTTTGGATTATGCTTCCTGGTTTTATTCATGGTCTAGTTATCACCTTCTATTTTAACTAACATAGCAACCAATGGTAATATACATTTATTCTAGAGACATGTGAACTAGAACATTAAAATCTCTCCTGAAATCCATTAATAAATCATTCTAAATTAAATCATTCCAATATCAGCACTCTGAAATTATATTACGGAAGAAAGATATCTGAAATCCTTTCTCAGACTGGCCTTTAACTTTGCTCTTGCAGAGCATGAAATACTGTGGCTTTTGCCTTGGAAACCTGACAATCTACACCACCTTTTTTGCAGTAGTCTGGAGTCCTCTACAAAACACTGTTGCCATTTTGACATAACAAAACACACAAACTGTAACAAAGACCTGAAATAGGTCTAATAATACATAAAATAACAGAAAGTGCTGAAATGAATATGCTAACTTCATATGCATTTAATAGATGGAAAATAGAAGCATGTGTCAATATTGTAAATAATTAGTCTGGAAAATGGAGATTCTGCTTCTAATCATTCGGAGTCCTGGAAGTAGATATTCTTCAGATATAGGCTGAAAAACAGCTTCTATCCCAGAGCAGTAACTATATTGAATTCTACTGTATGGTGCAATATTAATGCAATATCAAGGGTTTTCAATTCAATGTATAGAATGTGAAGGATGTGTGTTTGTGTTTATTTTCATAGTTATAGGTGGTATTGAATTCCGTTGTACGAGGTGCAATGAAATAAAGTAAGCTAAACTAAACTAAACTTCAGCCAAAATTATATGCTCCAAAGATAAACTAGATAAGCCCTTTTATACATTGTGCACAACTTCTTAAAGGCTAACTGTTACATGTGCTCTAGGCAAATTTAGATGAATTCTTTAAAAATAGGCTGCTTGCTAATTCACTTCTATTACTTATAGGGCTAGTATAAGCAAAATTCTGAACAGTAACTTGCAGCAAAGAATTACTTTTCTTGTATCTTTTTGTGCCTAGATTCTTGCATCCCAAATATGGTAGTATTAATTACAAGATCAAAGCCTAAATGAGAAAATGGAAGATCAATATTCGGGTCTGAGAATATGTATCAATACTCTTTTGTGGCTTTCACAAATGAAGGCAAATATACATGCCCCAGGTTAATGTTGCAGGATCCAATCTGGGACGGTCATCAGAAACAGAGGTTTAGTCTTCCAAGCTTTTGGACTTGTGCTGGAGTCCATCCTTAGGGAACTTCTATCTCACCAGATGTGTCTTTCTTTTACCTCTAAGTGTAGTGGTTGTCCAACAGTTCAGCTTATTGTAAAAGTTGTTCTGGCTATGCCATCTGCTCTAAAAGATTTATTTTTCTAAAGAAATCCGTGAGAAATCATTTGCAGTTCCCTAGCTTCAGAAAAATAATCTATTCCCTCAGTTTTGTGCAAAATTCCCTACTTTCCATCTTGAACAAATTCTGTGTGCTTCCTACATTTCCTTCCAATGAGGTCAAACTGTCTAGAGTGACATTCCTTTGCACTTGCATAGCGTTCAAGTAATTGCTTTTATAAACTGACAAACAAGAAAAGGACATTCTTCTTCAGCACAAGACTTTAAAAAAGCAGAGTTGGAAGATAAAAGGACAGGCTGCCAATAAACAGGAAAGTGCAAATCTCTTTTCAAAACAGGAAAGTTCTACTTTAACAGAAAAATAACTTGAGTTTTCACAACATATATAGACAAGCCCTAGTTTGTCTAATCACCACAGAGTGCCTTACATCAATTTACCAGGCTCGGGATGCTTAAATCACGAGATCTTACATTAAGATCAGGCTGAAAATGGATTCTATGCAGCAGCTGCATCTGTGATGTTTTGTTGCCTATTTAAACTGCAAAATATATCTCCTTCTCTTCTCAAACTCATAGAATCTTAAATCAAAACCAGTGGCAACAGCAACCAACTAGCTTCAGGAATGTAGTGCATACACTGCGTTGTCGTTTGTTCTACACACTGTAGTATACACTATTTAGTCCAATGGCAGGAGTGACTTGGTACGTACATCAAGCATCCCAGCCTCCACCAGTCTGAAAAAAGCCAGTTTGGTATAGTGGTTAAGGTGCTGGCCTAAAAGCCAGGAAGCTGTGAGTTCAAGTCCCATCTTAGGCACAAAAGCCAGCTGTGTGATTTTGGGCCAGTCACTTTCTCACACACAACTTACCTCCCAGGGTTATTATTGTGGGGAAAATAGGAGAAGGAAGGAGTATTATATAGGTTTGCTACCCTGAGTTACTAAAAATGTAATAAGAGGTGAAAATGAAAATCTAATAAATAAACCATAACTGTAATGCAATCTTGTTGAAAAATAGACAAGATCTGCTGGGACTGAATTTGATTGGTAGCTTCACCTAAATTTAACTGGCCCATGATTTTCTGAATTAAACTAATTTAATAGTGGGGGTGGGGGGTGGGGGTAGGGGAACATGACAAGGAACTGACTACAAGAGCCAGGTCCAAACAGCACACAAGCGAGAAATGGGGTTGATGAACACTACAGCTTAGTGTAGCATGACAATGTGAACACTGATTCTAGATCTGGGACTAGCCCTCCCAAAAGGAAGAAACTTTCTGCTTTATGGAGTGGCTCTTTCGAGACTACTCAGTGACACCTTCCTTGCCTGACTACTGCAGAGTGCAATCTGAAGTGTCATATGGAAAATGAGGCAGCAGGTGGTTGATTGCTCAGCCAAGCAGGCACCCTGGAAAATTGTGGAAGCAGCTGGCATCTCTGGAGAACTTCCCACTTTCTTATCTCCTTTAAAGCATAATCCCAGCTCCAAATACGTCGCTCTGAGGGCTTCTTCCTCAGAGCACAGTGTTATTAGCAAGGTGGACACACAGGTAGTCTCACGGCGTAAGTTGTTTCCACAGACACTTGAACTACAACTCTCTTTCCGAAAGCAGCAGACAGGGGAGGAATACATACGAACCAGGCACTGGAATACAATCTTTATATTTACCTTTCTCTTCTGCTTATTACTAAGCATTTGGCACACAACGATTATTTTTAAAATAGAAGCACCCTTAGCACCTTGTTTCTCTTTTTAAACAATACCTCATGTCAGTTCTCATTATTAGTTCATAGAAAGAGAGAATTTATAAACTGAAAAGAACTGAAATTATTAGTGCAAGTAGAATTTGTTATAAGAATAAATTTGAATAAACTTGTATTAAATTTCATATAGAATTAAGATGTGTCACTGTATTTTACGTTTGTATGTTAATTTTTCCTCACATACAAAAGGGAAAGCAGAATGTGGATTCATGTCTTCAGAGAACTAAGAATCTCTCATGTAATTAAAGTATGATATACATGGTCAGAGTCTTTTCCTGTAATTTAATCATCATGTCTCAAATGAATAAGGGATGTTCAGATGTGATGCTAAACTCTGGCCTAGCACTACATTTAGAATCGGTGCCAGTCCAGTTCATTACACCCCTCTCAATTCCACCTTCCTAAATAAATAGATGGAGGAATAAACCAGGATTCAGTTTCAATTTCCAGTTTGCAAATGAACCAAGAGCTGTTGTTTAAAATAAGTGGTATTTTCTGAAATAAACCTGCAAACTTGGCTTCTAGAAGAATTCATTGGAATTTATTTTAAACCATGGTTTGTTTTCCTGTAATAAACCAGAAAATATGGTAAGAAGTAATATAGTTCTACTAATCAAGGTTCAGACAAGCTTTAAAACAACTTAACAAGTTAACAGTTCAAAGTTGATTTAAAATACTCTGGTTTGTTCTGTAATTAGGGAGCCCCAATTTCTAATTCTTATATCGATACTTAACAGTGGCATTCATTTAATGACCACCGATTTGCTTAATAACCAGAGTGATTCAATTAACAATTGCCACAAAAAAATGATATAAAATTGTGTCTGGTCAATGGGTGCCTCGACTTATGACAAAATGACTTATAACCAAAAATTCAGTTCCAACTGCAGTCATAAGTTGATCTGTATGTTTTGACAACTGGTTATAAAATATCTCAGCTTAATAAGATGAAATATGTTCAGTTGAATATGGCCACTAAATCTTATTGGATTACACACTGAATACATGCTGAATAGGATTATAGGATTCACATTTTAAAAATGATTAGGAAGAAATACTTTAGACTTTGCATGACATTTCAATAAAGCAGCTCATCTCTTTACTAGCTTCCTCATAAACTTGAAAAAAGGACGAATTGCTTTAATGGTAGAGAGCTGCTGTGCTCATATGTTGCCCAAAGCAGTTCTTCCAAATCATTTATGAACAGCCTTAATATTAGGGTTCTCAAACACCTGTGTATCTATAGTAATGACTGGACAAAACATATCAAGTTACTTTTAACTCAAGAAACAGGATTTACATCAAGGTAATTTTATATTTTATGCTGCAGCATACATTTGCCTCAAGTAAAGCAAAATAATACCATTGTGAGTGCGTGTCCTTTCTCAGCTTGCTTGTTTTCTTGCAGACATTTCATCACTAGCACTGATGGTTCACCTAGTTTGGGTGAAGAAACATCTTCAAGAAAACAAGCAAGCTCAGAGAGTACCAAGGACCCCCCGTTTCAACCCTGAACTACAAACATTCTTTATTGGTAGTATCATTGTGTAAAATATGAATAGCAAATATATGCCCTGAAAACCCCATAAATGCATCTGCCATCTCATTTGGATCAAAATTCCCAGACATATGTAATGAGTATTTGAAAATAAAATACCTCTTTTCCTAGCGATATCCATATATTTGTGAGATTTCTGCACAGACACATGATAGATAGATAGATAGATAGATAGATAGATAGATAGACAGACAGACAGACAGACAAGACAGAGACAGAGACAGACCGACATAGATTATAGACATAGATATATAAATAAAAAGAGAAATACACACATAGTGGTGTGTGTGGGTGTGGGTGTTTATCCTGCAATGTCCACCTTTAGGTCCTGCTATTATGCTTCATAAAGGAAGAGTAGGGATGTCCCTGGGATGAGCAAAGAATACAGGGACCATACATCAAGAGTATTTGATGTGGGAGTCAGAATGCTGCCCTAGACAGGCCTTTGCTCTGCTCCAGTGGGACATGGTTTCTGGTGCCAGTTCTGTGTGTGGAGAATGGAGCTCAGATAGCAGTGGTGGCCTCCAGGAAAGGCCCAGAGAAGCAACAAGGATCCCAAGAGAAAAGGGATAGCAGTGTTCTCCCTCTCCCTTCCTTTTCCTTCCATCTTTTTCTTTTCACTCTCTGCTGGCCTCCTTCCCTCTCCTGCTTTTTTCTGCTCTTACTCTCAAACTCACCACACTTTTGTTTTACATGCACACTCTCACAGACAAACATATACACTCTCCTCTCCATTTTTTGCCTCCACACCCCACATGCACACACACACACTCACATCCATGTCTCCTGGCCTGAGCCACCTTCCCTTAGCTCCTTCTCTTCCTGTCACCCCCTTTTTATCCTTGCCTAGGCACCAGCACATTGATTTGCCTCCTTATCTCCCTCTTTTTTTTGCATCCTCTCTCTTTCTTTTTCTCTCCTCTTTCCCTTTCTTCTCCATCCCACAAAGTGCACCTACTTAGCTTATACCCCTTTCACATCCGCAATGCATCTGAAGTCTGATAAATGGCTGTAGGAGCAGCACCAGACTGGAATGGGACAACTTGGTGCAGCCACCTCTCAGCGGCCAACTCGCCATGACCATTTCACCATGGAATAATTCAACAATTCAATTTAAGTATTTAAAATAATTTTTTAAACATTATTTTTTTTGTCATTCACATTTCATTATGGCCCTCCTTTTGAGTGTTTTCTTTAATGATTCTATTCCATCATTTCTTTGATATTAATGTAACTCTTATCTTGCAGTTAAGTTGTCCAAAGCAAGTTGGCCATAGTGAGTTGGCCATACCGAATTGTCCCTGATCTGCCTCCTTTTTGCTGCCTTTGCACTCCCTTTGCCACTTCTGTTTGGGACACAGTTTCTGTGGTGAATTTACGTGTGTCTAAAGCAGCTTCTTTAGCTACGTGTCTCAGAAATGTTTGGCAGAGATATTGGGTCCAAAAAGGATGCAAAGGAGAACTGAATGTCTTTCTTGAGATATCAGTGAGTTAAGAGACACTTGTGTGTGATCTAGGGTTTCCCTCATCTCTCCAAATGCACCCCATGCTCCTTACCTGGAGCTGTCCGTTTAATGACCATAACTGGGAGTGCTAGGATTGTGGACATTGAGCAAAGCGGTCACATGATTTCTCACTTAACTAAAGCTTTACTCAATGACTGAGATTCTGGTCCAATTGTAGTCATAAATCAAAGACTACCTGGTAATGCAAGGTGGATAGACTTAATTACAGCAGTGGTGTATGCAACACCTTGAAGTCCTGAAGGTGCTAGATCAGTGCTAGATCATCCTGGTGAAGATCCTTCTATTTGTCTTGAAGAGCCAACATCAACTTGATGGTACATAATTAATCAATTAATCCTATTCTGAGTCTTTACAGCCATATGACATCAAAAACTACTGTATACTGGATAAGCTCATCCATAAGCTAACCCTCACATTTTAAACCAACACACCATGAAAAATAGACCACCTAATAAGCCAGACCTTCAAAATTGTCTTATGTTTCTTCAATATATTCTGAAGGACTTCTTTTGTTTTCCTATTTTGCATCAATACATGTTGTTTTCCAGAACAGAGTCCGATTTAAATTTGCACAATTGATTTATCTATAGGAGGCACATTTTAATGGTAGTTTGGTTAAAAATATGAGGGTTGGCAAGCATATACTTTAGAAACGATAAGCCAAACCCATTTTTGGCAGTTTATATTAGAATCTTAAATCCTTGGCTTATCCATGATTTCACATAGTGAAAAGATAAAGTTGCCCATAACACTTCACTTAGACAAGATGTTGACAAAGGTTAAGGAGCAGAAGTCATTGAAAACACCACAACAATATGATGCTCGCATTGCAATATTATTGTTATTCTAATGATATTAGAACCTGGCTGTTGATTATGATAGAGTTCTCTATTAATATTATACTTGTCCCCAACTATTCCACTGATTAATGTGGGAGTTACTCTCATGAATTGCTCTCATGTAAAGATTGCACCTCTTATGCAGCAACCCAACCATATAATTAGTAATCTGATTCAAGAGGAGTTATATTATTTAACATGGATTTCTTCACCAAGTATGGTTGAGCCACCCTCCTTCTTAGGAATTGATTAACTAATGCAAAGATTAATTTATCTGTCAGTTTTTATTTCCCTACTCAGATAATTTCTTAATTAATTCTTCAAAGTTGCCACAAGTTTAATTAAAAAGTTTTGATTGTAGGAAACATATTGAAAAATTATCATACTTCTCATCATATGATATTAACTGTTAAAGTTAATTGTGGTACAAAACAGAACATTGTTAAAGGAATGTGCTCAAGTTCCCATCTCTTTTGCATACATTTTTAACTGTGAAATAAAAGCATTCATTTAATGTGGCCTTTCAAAACTTTTGAGTATTAACAGAATACTCAGCTATCTTTTGAATAATGCAACATATGATTTGCAATTCCTTATGACATTTTTCTGACCATTTTTCAGGAAATTAGAATGATGTAGTTTTGCCAATTATTTCCAGTTTTTCATGGAGAAAAAAGACTTCTGACATTGATTGTGAAGAGGTACTTGGGAATGGTTCTACAATTAAGGCGCCTTTCCATCACAATTATATGATTCACTTTTTATGTAAATTCTGAAGTACATCTTTTAGCCAAGAAATAATATAAACCTTAATTACTATGCTTGCTACATATCATGGCAGTATTAAAACAGTGATGAATTAGAATCACATACAGAAACAACTACCTGACAAAGCTACATTGTATTATATAACTTATTTGAACTAGTGGGTCCTTTTTAAAGACCCTGCAGTTAAACAATACAAAAAGAAATACAAAAGCTGTTCTGTAAATAGCATGACTCATTTTTATTCCATAAAAGATACTTTTGAATTAATAGAAGTTGAACATTTTGTCTTCATAAGTATATATTTCAAGTTTCTTTTTGTATCTTTTAACTACAACACTTTGAAAAAGAAACCACATTTCCAGAATGTGCTGCTTAATACAATAAACCGTCCTTCTGCTCTGTACCTTTACTACACCACAACTTAGTGCATCCCAATCATAAGAGTGCCCATTATTTATATTTAAGAAATCAGTTTTATAAATGTATTCATGAGATAAGAGCACCGTGAGTTACGCTGGGCCAAGACAGAGTGATTGGTCCAGAATCATCCAGTAAATTTCCATATTTTTAAGGTTGACAAGAACCTAGTTTTCCATACTAATACTGTGGTTTTCTGGTTTTCTTTATTTCCTTTAGTGTGTCATTTAAAAGTATTTTAAATTAAAACCAGCAATTTTATAATATACTTAAAATTGCTATTTATAATTCTATGTATTAGAGCGTTCCCTGATGAAAAATTCTCAGGCAACTTTCCAGGCTGACATTCTAGAGAGAGAGTGGGGAGAGAGAGACAGAGGGAGGGAGGGACGGAGAGAGAGAGAGAGAGAGAGAGAGAGAGAGAGAGAGAGAGAGAGAGAGAGAGAAAGTTTCCTGAGGATGGGCTCCAGTACAAGTCCAATAACTCAGAAGATTAAACCTCTGGTCCCAGTGACCAACTCAGATTGAATCCTGCAATATTATCCAGATTAAAGGCTATAACATAACATTGCAAGGTGACATAGTCTAAAACAGTGCTATGCTTCCACATTTCAGGATACAAAATTATAGCATCATCAAAAGTCAAGATGACATGCTACACCAAATTCAGATGGAGATGCTGGGAATCGGCATCATAAATTTAATAAAATATTATTATTGAAATGCTGATGATAATAAGCATGTATTATTATTGTCATCATAACCATCATTGGCTTAACAATCCTGGTTACCAATTTTTAAGGTTGTCTTCATAAAACTCTTCACACTGAATTATGTTCTTGGATATGTATTTACTTCTATCAAGAATTTAAGATAAGAAAGGAGGATGAATCACTTTTGCCAAAGTTGACATGGCATTCAGCCATGTGCAGAAAAAAAAAAGTATTAATTCACTGGCTTTTATGTTGCGTGAACAGTCTTATTTTAATTCCTGATGGTTCCACATTGAACTAGAAAAAACCCTATCCGAAACATGCAATACATATATAATACTAACTGATCTTTTATTCTTCTATGTGTCAATCAATACCTATAATGGAAAAAAGTTCTTTCATAAGAATATCCTTTTTTTTCCTCTTTCAATGCACACATAACAAGAATCATAGATTAGTATGCATATCAATGCGTGGCACTATTCATACTTACAGAGTCCAACGTTTTTCCAACAAGAAATTCATATCCACATCAGAAAGAGTAACTCATGAAGTATCCGATTCTTAATGTCAGCTCTCTCATCTTAGTTCCTACAAAGAGAAAAAGTGACAAGATGACAAAATAGAATACATCAGTGAGGCAGTGAGTAGAACTATATAGACATCCCAGTTTTAAAATCTATAGATAAAACGTTGTCTTCTGCATGGTCCAGTAGAGCTAGTGGACATCAGAACAAACAGACTAATAAAAGGCGAAAAATAGAACTGCACTTACGAAGAAAAGGCTCACATAGGGGAACTGTTGATGTAAATCAGCAATATGCAAGGATGTTCTTATCCGTGTAATTTAAACTATCTTTTTAAGATCTAAAACTGCATTCTTATTTCAGATACACTCCAGAAATCAAAAACCTGTTTATGGAAATGATGAACTGTTTACATGACCCACACTTTCCATAACTGAACGTGTAATGCTAATCGTATCATATTTTTCCATCAGGATCGCACAAATAATCCAACAATGAGCAACAAGTAATATATATTTCAATGTCAGATACAAAAAGTTATTTCTTCTTCAAATTACTGCATATCAACATTTCATTTTCTTCTTTATGAACACTGCTTTTTATTCAGAACAAAAAAACCAATTGTTACTTATGCATTAAATTATCCAAATTGCCTCTTAATTATACTCTTACAAGTATTTTGCTGGAAAAGAAAAGAGTGGCAATATAGACATTAAAATGCTTCTATTTAGGAATAAAATAAAGAAGTATTGCTCAATTATTCAACTATTCACGCTTCTATTTAATTACAATGTAGCTTTTCTTTCTTTTTTTAAGTAGAGCTTCTTCAATTATCAAAGTGGAAACACTTCTATTATTCAATACATTTACATGTTGTCTGCCAAAGCTGGAATATGAGAGCATGTTCCAGTTTCAACGTACAAAATAACATATCAAGTAATAAAATTTTAAGAAGCTTCAAGAAAATTCCAAGCTACCTGAAGTTTTTTTCCTTTGTTTTGTACAGAATAGAATCCTACACATAGGCTGTGTCCATGAATTATTTAATTGTAGAAACTGGGATTTCAATAGCCCCAAGGAAGCAATGGCAAACCACTTCTGAAAAACCTTGCCAAGAAAACTGCAGGAACTTGTTCAGGCAATCTTAAAGAATTGAATAGGATTTAACAGGAAAAAAAAACCCCATTTTCAAATACCCATTACATATGTCTGAAAATTTTGATCCAATGAGATATTTAGTTTTCCAGGGACTTCAATTTGCAAAGACACATATCTATTATCTTCTCCAACTGAGTATCGACTCCTTTGGAAACATTGGATACAACTTCCATCATCTTTAGCCAAATAGAGGTAATCCTTGACTTACAACCACAATTGGGAATGAAACTCCTGTCTCTAAGTGATTTAATTTTTAAATGAGTCATCACACTGCCATGATCTATTTTATGACCTTTCTGCCACAGTTGTTAAGTGAATATCATGGTTATTAAATGAATCCAGCTCTTCCCATTGCCTTTCCTTATCTGAAGCTCACTGGGAAGGTTGCGGATGACAATCACAGGGCCCGAGAACACGGCAACCATTATAAATACTGGATGCCAAATACCCAAATTTGGATCCTGTGATTGCAGAGATCCTGAGAGGGTTGTAAGTGTAAGTCACTTGGGCCAGCACCATCATAACTCTGAACAGTTGCTAAATGAATGGTCGTAAGTCAAGGACTACCTGTATTGGTGGATGGCAGAAGTTTAGATAAACATACGTAGGAGGTACTATATTTTAGAAAAAAATAACTTGTTAAATCATACACCTCCCCCAAATACTACACTTAAGAAACTTGTTTTATGCTCACCTTCACTCCTACAGAACAACTGGGCAGAAATGTGTTCAAATCTACCGACCATTTAAACTCTCATCTGAGCATGAACAATCTATTTTGCAACCGGGCTGGTTTAAAAATCCGCTGAGGCCACCACAACCCTAGTGCCATTTAGGACGATCTGAAACCCCTCACCACGTCTGTCAACCAAGGGGGAAAAAGTACAGCAGGGTTCTTACTCCGATCGCCTTTGGCTGGTAAGGAAAGCCGGAGCCCAACAAACTGTTGGTTGTGTGCATATGCGCTCAAATCACCCGGCGTAAAAGCTAAACGCGAAGAGCAAAAGCCTTTTTAAACGCCCAGAGAAAGAGAGAGAGAGAGAGAGAGAGAGAAACGTTGAAACTACCCAAAGGAGCCATCCCAGCGCCTCTTCTCATATCCATGCCTTTAAGCGGCTTGGCGAAGAATGGACCCCGAAGGGAAGAATTCGCGAACGTTGCCAGTCAAACAAAAGAAGGTGTAGCAGCTGCGGAAGACGGGCGGACCCGAAGGAGACCAAGCGGCTCCCCCGAAAAGGCGGGAGAGCCCTATTTTATTTTGGGGAAACGCAGCCCTCGATCCCTCTGCCCCGCCCCTCCTTCTTCCGCGAACCTTCCGGCTCTCCCCCGGGCACGGATCCCAGGAAGAACAAAAGGAGTTTATTTCTCCAAGCCCCGGGAATCCCTTGGACGCCGCGGCGGCGCCTGCCCTACTTCTCTCTCTCTCTTTCTCGAGGCTCGGGCATTTCCTCAGCCACAGGAGCAACCAGAAAGACAGAGGACCGGAGGGAGGGGCGTCCTTCGTCCGCTCCCCCTCCCTCCCTCTTTCCCTCCCTCCTTCCTTCCCTCGTCTCACCTGGCATTTTTACCTGGCGGGAGACCTCCGCTGTTTCTGCCGCTTTGGGAAAGGGGGAGGTAGCTCTTCGAAGGCTCCTCCGCCTGTCTCGGCTTCACGCAACAAGCGACGGCTCGGAAGCAGCCAGACCCGCAGCGCTTTTCTCGCTTCCTCCCTTCCCCCTCCTCATCCTCGGAATTGCTCAGGCGGGGAGGGAAGGAAGGGGAAGAAGAAAAGGAAGAAAGCCAAAAAAAAGGGGGGGGATGAGGGACACGTGGCGCGAGAGGTGACCGAAACGGCCCCGTCAGGTTCGAACGAACCGGAGCGTTTTTTCCGGACTTCCTTGGAAAGTCCCGCCACGCCGCCCGCCCTTGCCCTCTCTCACCTCAGCCTGCCAGATGTGGCGGTCGCCTGCTCCTCGGTGGGAAAGGCAGAGGTGGCCTTGGTGGGAGTCTCTCTCTTTCCGAGGGGCGGGGCCAGCCGGTCCCTCCTCGGTGACGGCGGGCGATGGGAGGCGTCACTCAAAGGAGCGGCGAGAAGGAGCAGGGGACCGAAACGGTTCCGAAAGTTTTGAGCTTTCCGCTTGGTGGAAGGAAAGCGCGGGCTGACCTGCGCGGCTCCCGCACTCGGAACGCGGGAAAGCCTTTGCCACAGCCCAGGCTAAGCCGGGTCGTGAGGTGGGGGACGCCGGGAGCAGCCCAGGTGTGCAACAACCGAGCCTCCCCGCCTCTGGCTGAAGGAGCCACACTGTCACCTGTGCGTTTAGGCAGGTGTCTGAACTGGGGTGCAGAAAAAGGAAATTGTCTCCAAACTTTAGCTGCTACCTACGTGCACTCTGTGTGTGTGTGTGTGATGATGTTGGCAGCAACACAGAACTTCCGATTTGGTACACACGAACTTTTCCTTTGATGTCGTGCTATTATTGCGGACTAACGCCTACAGTCGATAGCGAATGCTTAACACGATCCTCGCTTTTCTTTTCTAGCATTTGTGTGTGTGTGTGTGTGTGTGTGAGGGAGGGAGAGAGAGAGAGAGAGAGAGAAACCTGTTAGGGAGGAATGTACTCTGGAGACTGACTGACATCTCCCACTGATCTCCCTTAATCGAATGGGAGATGTATCAAAATCAGACTTAAGCTCTGTATCTTTAAGGTAGCTCCAGGGAGGAAACAGCAAAGTAGGAGAATCTAGTAGTTAGTAATTCAAGGGGAGGGAGTAGGAAGAGAAAAAGCAGGTCAGCTCCTCCTCCTGGGGGCAAAGTATATTTACAATGGTGGCAGCTGGTACTTCCAGAACAAAATGACACTTACGTGGAAGGAAGAAAATTCCATTTTGAAAACTTGTTTTTTTATACTCTGCTTCATAGTATGATCTTTTAATTGACTTCTTCTTCTTCTTTCTTCTTTTTCTTCAGCGTTTGTCTCGCGCTCTGGCGAGGTCCGCTAATGTCCTTAATCTTTTAATTGACTGGTTGATTTGATTTGCCAGTTGCTTACAAGATAATAGGTATAAGTATAAATATGAGTAAGAATACAGGAAATAGGTACGAATAAATGGGGACAATAGAACAGGGACGGTAGGCACAATTGCCCTACCTTGGGGTTCAAACTAGAACACATAGTGATAGCTTACAGGCTAACCAACTGAACACAGTACGTCTCTGCTAGGGCGGCTTCATGTTTCCTCAACATGGCATTTGATGACACAGAGGTGGTGTGCAGAGTGTTTCATGACAAAGAACTTCAGCTTGGCCATTCTTTACAAGCTTTTCACACACATAAGAGTCTTCTAGCACAGCATTCCAATAGTTGGGGGGCTGCCACAAAGAAAAGGGGATCCACCTTATCTCCTGAGATACCTGAGTGCAGGATGGGAAATGATGGAGGCTGATCAGGGAGAGAGGTAATCTGGAATCATTGGAGGTTTTTCAGGAACAGATTGGACATCCATTTGTATGAATGGTATGGGGTCTCCTGCTTGATCAAGGGGTTGAGTAGAAGACCTCCAAGGTCCCTTCCAACTCTGTTATTCTATCAGTCAGCTCTTGGGTGGACAGACAGAAACAATTTCTCCAAGCTTTGGGAGTTGTTGGGAGACACTCCAAATGAAAGAACAAGGCCATTTCACTCTCAAGAGACAGAAGGAGAGCATTTTCTGAAGGAGCTTTGAAAGGAAGCCTAGTACAGTTAGTCCTTGACCTACAACATTTTGCTTAATGACCATTTGCCATTTCAATGGCCCTTTAAAAAGTGACTTATGACCACGTTTCATACTTACAACCTTTCCAGCATCCCCATGATCATATGTGATCAAAATTCAGAGGCCTGGGACTTCCGGTTTGAAGGGCTTCGGCGATAGACAGGAATCCGCGATTGTGCGTGGTTTCTGCCTGGGCTCGCCGCTGGAGCACCCTGAGCCGGCTGGTTTCGGGGCTAAGCCACCCCGTAGAGGTGGTGAAGAGTGGGGAGATCACCAGCAGGATCGAGGAGAGCCACATCTCTCCTCCTCAGCTGGCCAAACTCCCTTTCCCGAAGGTGGTAGGAGCAGTGGTCAGAAATGGCCACCTCAAAGAAGAACTCAACCGGAAAAGAACATGTAGGAGGAAGATAAGAAGTGAAAGTTTTGGCTGACCAGGTTAAGTCAAAAAAGCAACAACTAAGGTACCCTGGAATTTAAATTTTACAAAAGATAACATCGCTCCCAAAGAAGAGTCGGAAGCAGCGAAAGAAAGTGAAAAGGGAAAGGTTTGGCTTTTTTTTTCTTCTCTCTCCTTCCTTACACTGATAACTAAGAGACCTAAATAAGAAATTGGAAAAATCTGCTTTGGCATCAATAGGCAATTAAGCTGAAAATATAACTAAATGCCAAAGGGACAATAAAGATTTCTGGACATTGAAACCTTTTTCTTCTATAAGCAGGAAGGGAGAGAAAAAGAATAAGGGCAGGATCTGGAAGAGGGAGGAGACTGCCTGGACTTCAAAAGAATCTAAAGTAAAATTTCAATAAGACTTCTAAAAGATACATCTTAACTGAAACTTTGCAACTAAATAGTAACCCCAGGAAGAGAAAGTTAAAAAAGCAAAAAGAAACAGCTTGTGTATATTTGGATTACTTGGTGATCTTTGGACTCTTGGTTATTGCATTTGAATGACTAAAATTAATCGGGTGGTTGTTTAAAAATTTATACAATGGCATTACTTTTGGATGAATTAAACATGGAACTTAAAAAATACAAAGAAGATGCACAAGAAGGGAAGGGTTCTTTTGGCTTCATTTTTCAATTCTTAGAAATGGAGATTTAGGGGGCTTCTGGTTTTGCAAGGCTTCGGCAGTGGCAGGAATTTGCAATCCTCCACGATTCCTGTGGCGCTCGCTGCTGAGGTGTCTCCGATCCAAACAGGTCTGGAGGATATGGTTGCCCCGTAGAGGCAGCTGAAGAGAGAGGGGATCCGGATTGGGGTTTGGGGGTACCGCAAACCCCCTCCTCAGCTGGCAAACCCCCTTTTTCCCAAGGCGGTGGAGCAGCAGTCAGCAATGGCTGCCACAAAGAAGCCTGCAGCCGGGTAAGATTCATGCTGGAGGAAGTAGGAGAAAGCGAAAGTGTTGGCTGAACCGGGACAACAAGAAACTTCTAAACACCCTGGAAACTAAATCATTTAAAGGATACATTGTCTCCCAAAGAAGATTGTAAAAGCGGCGGAAGAAAGATGGAAAGGGAAAGTTATATTCTTTCACTCTCCCTTCCCGCAGAAACAGCAGACGGAAATCTGAAAAATCTACTTTGGCATAGAAGGTAATCTAACTTGAAATTTAAAACCAAGGGGATAAAGGATTTCTGGACGTTGGAATTAAAAACCTAAATATTTTTTTTTTTATTTGCTATAAGTGGAAGGGAAGAGATAAAGACTTATTTTAAGATTGTACTGAAGGAGACTGCTTTGAGTTTATAAGATCAGAAATAAAAGATATTATGACTTCTAGAAGACTACTTTGGAACTGTATCTGAATTCTATCCTAGGAAGTGAAAATATAGAAAGAAGAAAGTGCTAAATGAAACTGTTTGCTTTGATTTGGATTGCTTTGTGACTTTGGGATTTTTATGAACTATTTTTTGAAAGATTAAAGATATTTGGGTTGTTTTTTAAAAAATGGCATTATCTTTTGAAGAATTACAAATGGAATTTCAAAAACTGAAAGAAGAGGAACAAGAAGACAAGGGCTCTTCTGGGTCTATTTTCCACTTTTTAGAAATTGCGATTTCTACCTATCAAGAAATACAACAATGACAGGAAGGCTGGGATGAAGAAGGAGAAGCCATCTTTAATGGACAAATACTCTTAGTGGAGGAAGAAAAGTGAAAGAGGGGCAAGGAAAAGGTGAACTTAGGACTTAAAAAAGCAACCAAGAAAAAGAAAAATAAGATGAAAAGTCGATATGATGTCAGAAAGCAACAGAAAAGAGAAATACAACAGAGAGGGAAGACTAAGAGAGTGAAATTTGAGAGGTGGGGGGGGTCAAAAAGCTAGAACTGAGGAAAAGGAAGGGGAAAAGGAAAGAGAAGTCATAAAGGTTTTAAACAAGATGTTAAAAAACAGGTTTTTTTCAGAGATAAGGGGTAAGATATAACTTTATAAAAACGATTCTGCAAAAGTACATAAGATTGTATTGTAGATATTAGTATTTGAAACTGAGTTAGAAAATTAAAATATTATATGAGTTAATAATGATTAAAGGGAAGCTATGAAAATGTTTAAGATTCAATAATAGAGTTTAATTTCCTATGAAACATTGTTCTTATTATATTATAAACTCTATATCCCTTGTTCTTGGTTTTATTATTACTTATTAAATTTAATATTATTTGCTTGTTTTATTATTTTGAAATGTAGTACTTAGAATGTACGAAGCAGAATCAGTATGGAAAATATGTATTATTTTAAGTGTTAAATTTAGGGGAAAGATAAAAATTCGTCATACTTCAACCAGTGTTTACAGGAGAAATATTGTATTAGAAAGAAAGGATAAATAGATGATTGAAAGAGAACGGACAAAAGATGCAAGTATAATTATCTAAATTGAGATGAAATAAATAAAATAGACTTAAAAGAGTGAAGAGGAGAAAAATATAGAAGAGGAGAAAATATATAGAAAATATAGAATGTTAAATAAGATATGAAATAGTATATTAAGTGAGCACGAATTTGATTTATGTCTGTATAAAAAGATTTAACCCAGGGTAAGCCGCTTTCCAAAAAGAAGTTTTATGTACCTATGTTTTGTGTAATGTTTGTCTATGTTTGAAAGGATGTGGAAGAGAACTAATGAAACTATATACAATGAACATATATAATTTAAGGTAAAAGAAATACAATTAAATAGAAGGAAAGGGAGCAATAAGAGCAATAAAGAGAAGTTGGGAAAAGATATGAAGTTGATCAGATAAGATAAATATACATATTAAATTGTGTTTGTATAGAAATGTGATCATTTGGAATTATTTTCTTTTTAAATAAGATGTTTTATCTGTTTTTTTAGAAAAGATATTCTATGTTACTACATCCTATGTCTTGTTTGTTTGTGTATTGTTCTTAAAAAATTAATAAAATTTGTTTTTTAAAAAAAAGAAATGGAGATTTGGAACTATGAGAAACAACAAGAAATGTCTGCAAAACAAGAAGACTGGGACAAAGAAGAAGCCATCTTTAATGAACAAGTAACTCTATGTGGGGAAGAAAAAGGAAAGGGGGGAAAGAGAATGGAGAATTTAAGACTTAAAAAACAACCAAAGAAAAGAAAAATAGTTCAAAAAATAAGTGTAATATTGGAAAGCAACAGAAGAGGGGAATACAGAAGAGAGAAATAGAGGTAGAGAGACAAGGGGGTAAAAAGGGGAGAGAGAAGAAGAGAGGGAAGAAGGAAAGGAAAAGAAGTTATAAAGGACAGAAACAAGATATAGAGAAACAGGACCTATTTAGAGATAATGGGTGAAAATCTAACTGAAAAAGGGATTCTGTAAAGGTACATAAGATTGTATTGTTATATTTGTAATAGAAATAACTTTAGAAAATTGGAAACAACATATGATTAAAAAGAGGAATAAAATAGTGTAATTTAGTGAAATGATTGTGAATAAAATAAATGAAATAAAATAAATGAGAAAATTGAATTAGGAAGTAATGGGAACATTTTAATCAGTCAATGTTTTATAAAATATAAGTGAAGGGGGGGAATTAACTATGGAAAGTTCATAATTGTTCCCATAGAAGTATGATATTTATTTGAAAAGTAACGTGCAAAATGTTAAGATTTTAATGAATATTAATATTAATGATAGAATTGAATTGGAATGGATTGCTGTTTTAATTATATTATACATTTATAATTTTGTCTTTTTTTAAGAATACAGTGTGTAGTTTAAGAATGTACCAAGCAGAATCCGAATGAAAGTTATGTATTATATTGAGTGTTATAATTTTAGGGGAAAGATATAAAGGCGTCATACTCCAATCAGTAACTACAGGAGAAATTTTGTTTAATGACAAAAGATAATAGACAATTGAAACAGGACAAAAAATATAAATACAATGATTTGAATTGAGATGAAATAAATAAAATAAAATTAAGAAAATTAAAAGAGGGGAGAAGCTATGTAGAAAATGCAAAATAGTAATAAGATATGGAATAGAATATAAAAATGAGCATGAACCCGAATTTGCATTTGTACGAAGAAATGTAACCCGGAATTATGCTGCTTTCAAAAAAGATGTTTTACTTGTATTTCTTTTCTTTTTGTGAAAACTCAAATAAAACTTACAAAAAAAAAAATTCAGAAGCTTGGCTGCTGATTCATATTTATGGCCATTGCTATGTCCCAAGGCCATGCGCAACATTGCGCAACCTTCTGATAAGCAAAGTTAATGAGGAAGCCAGATTCACTTAACAATCAGGTTACTAACTTATCAACTGCAGTGATTCACTTAACAGCTGAGACAAGCAAGGTCGTAACATGGGGCAAAATTCACTTAACAATAGAAAATTTGGGCTCAATTGTGGGCATAAGTTGAGGACTAGCTGTATATTTTTTCATGGAAGTAAAATGCTCCTTCAAACCTCTGTGCAATCTTTGCACAAAGTCATTGCTACTGATTGCTCTCCAAGAAGTGTGTGTGTGTGTGTCTGTTGAAGATCGGAATTTGATCAGTCAGGAAAAAAAGCATCAAAAGAATCAGATCTGCATTGCTCAACTCTTATTCCAAAACTTTTAATACTGCGTCGTCTAGAGTCTTCATGGAATGTGAGCAGACATTTACGAGAGAATAACCAATCAAACGAGTTGTTAAAACTAAGGAATCAATCCCAGTTAGGCTTGTTATGAAAGAAACACTGTCTGGACAATTTCATGTCAATGGGAATCTTTCCAAATTATTTGAATCATATACATAAAATCATCTAGAAGAAACATTGGCCAATGAAACAAAACAAAAAACAAAAGGGCAACAGAGAGAGAGAGAGAGAGAGAGGGAAATCTGCCTTTCTTATTCCAAATCTTTAAGATTTAGTGAATTTGGAGGAAGGCGGAATCCTACAATGAGGAATCTCAGGGTCATAAAATTCTTATTTCAGATAGGCAAATCTCCAGCAAGTGACAGAAGATATAGATGTTTTTAAAAACTGCAGAGCTATTCTAAATACTGTGTGGGGAATATGATTTATCTACAATTCTACTTCAGAAATACATGCCTTTTTATAGACATTGACATAAAAAATACTTTATGATTTGGGAAAGAAGTTTGTGTTATGTCAAGTTATCTGGGATATGGAAAGAATAACAAGATGTCTGTGTAATGTTGGATCATAGACCAAAAATGGGTAACTTATCAATATATGAAGAACACTGACTTTATTAAGCATAAAGTATAGCAATAAAGATTGAGAGGAGACAGCTTTACTCCCAAGTTAATATCATGGATTGATGTTATGTATTTGCTCTCTGTTTTTCAACTGGATCGGTATGTAGATAATAGAAAGATTGGCCAAATAATCCCCGGGGGTGATCAAAGTTTAATGCAGAGTTAAAAACCCATCTGTTTTCTCTATGCATTAAATGTACTTTTACTTTTTTATATTTTCCCTTTTTTATTGTATTATCTTTCTTTTCTTTCTGTATAACAAAACTTTTTTAAGACCACAGGAAGATCCATTTCAAGAGATTTGAAGGTATACATAAAATACTAGTTAAGTATTTTCAGTAATTATAAAACTAATCACTTAAAACAGATCATGGAGGAGATTTTTGAATGTACATTTTAATTCATGAGTTTCTTAGGCTTCTGGATCTGAATCTTCAGGGGTCATCTTGGAATAGCTCAGAAAGGTCTCAATGTAGAACTGACAAGGATAATTGGTGAATGGATTTCTGGAGCTTACTACATTCTTTTGCAAAAAATAAATTAAAAAAAATTACACTTCCCCCCCACAACAAAGTACCAAAAAAGAGAAAGTAAAAAGACAAAAGTACAGAAAGAATAAAGACAAAGAAATAGAAAGAAGATTCCCATTCCTTTGCAGCAAATTTAAGTACAATTACAAAATTATCTCTTACTCTATGATTACACAAAAAGTTCATTTTCTATTATCCAGTATTTCTAATAAAAACTGCAATTCATAAGTGCATTTCTTTCCATTTTATGCAAAAATTCTCTAAGGGGTTTCCAGTCAGCCACAAATATAGATACAGGTAGTCCTTAACTTACAATCATTATTGAGCCCACGATTTATGTTGTTAAGACATTTGTTAAATGAGTTTTGCCCCATTTTATGCCTTTCTTGCCACAGTTGTTAAGCAAATCGCTGCAGTTGATAAGTTAGTAACAGTTGTTAAGTGAATCTGTCTTCCCCGTTGACTTTGCTTGTCAGAAGTGAGCAAAAGGTGATCACATGACCTTGGGATACAGCAATCATCATAAATATGAACCAGTTGCCAAGCACCTGAATTTTGATCACATGATCATGGAGATACTGCAAAGGTTGTAACTATGAAAAATGGTCATAATGATCAGTAGAGACCTTCAAATTTCTAGGTTCTATTATATCACGACCTAAAATGGACACCTAACATCAAAAACGTCATCAAAAAAAGCACAACAAAAAATGTTCTTTCTGCACCAACTCAGAAAGCTCAAACTGCCCAAGGAGCTGCTGATACAGTTCTACAGAGGAATTATTGAGTCTATCATCTGTACCTCTAAAACTGTCTGGTTTGGTTCTGCAACCCAACAGGACAGACATAGACTTCAGAGAGTAATTAGGACTGCAGAAAAAACAATTACTACCAACCTGCCTTCAAGTGAGGACCTGTATACTGCACAAGTTAAAAAGAGGGCTGTGAAAATATTTATGGACCCCACACATCCAGGACATAAACTGTTTCAACTCCTACACTTAAAACAACGCTATAGAGCACTGGCCACCAGAACAGGTAGACACAAGGACAGTTTTTTTCCTGAAAGCCATCACTCTACTAAACAAATAATTCCCTCAAAACTGTCCAACTATTTACAAAGTCTGCACTACTATTAATCTTCTCATCACTCCTTATCACCGATCCCCACCCACTTGTGACACTATGAATGTAACTTTGTGGCTTGAATCCTTATGATTTATATTGACTGTTTCCTAGTATGATTTGATTGCTTATTGTACCCTATAACTATCATTGTTGTATCTTATGATTCTTGACTCTTGACGAATGTATCTTTTCTTTTACGTACACTGAGAGAATCTGCACCAAGACAAATTCCTTGTGTGTCCAATCATACTTGGCCAATAAAGAATTCTATTCTAATTCTATAAGTAACATTTTCAATGCTGTTGTAACTTTGAATGATCACAAAATGAACTGTTGTAAGTTGAGGACTATATTGTTTTCTTCTAAGCAAAGAAGTTGATCTGACCATCTCTGCGAGTTCAGTCATCTTCACCAGCTATTCCTCCTTGTGTTTGTTATTGAACCTTTCTACTTTTCCCTTTAAGTGAGCCTGGAATTACGGTTATGCCAGTTGTTTAGTGGATCATCACATAATCGATCTGAATTTTACAAGTTTTTTTGTGATGATCGTGCCAATGTAGTCATTAAATGAATCTGTGGCTGTTAAGCAAGTACTGTGGTCATTAAATGAGCCCATTGTCTGCAATGGGTCTTTTTCACTGGAAACCAGAAGTAAATGTGAGAGATGGATGCTTAAGAAATATGAAATATGAATAAATGTCAGTTTTCAGCAAAAAAAACAAACATTTGTATATCACAGTTATACGACTGCAATTCGACATAAATGCGGGCTGGTTTACAAACATTCCAAATGTGGTCATGTGACTGTTGGGTGTGTGTGGAACTCTCTGGCCATTGAATCTGGGTTGTAGCTACCTTTTTTTCTTTGGTCCATCATAACTGAACGCTCATTAAGCCACCAGTCATAAATCAAGGACTACCAGTATATCTCAATCCTTTATTCTGTATATAAACTATTTTAAGGGTTAATGAGTGTGTGTGTGTGTGTGTGTGTGTGTGTGTGTGTGTGTGTGCAAAAAACCAATCTGTGACAGCAACTGCATCTTTGTGTCACTGCGCAGCACACAGGGCGTATTATAAACCATTCATAGTGATCTTATTGCTACTTAACAGCTGCTCTGGGTACATAATCCTTCCCTGCTGTGGTAATAAAAGCCTAACACATATCTTTGTTGACTCAGGAAGCAAATAACTTGTTCAAATAACAGGAAGCAAATGATCATGTTCAAATATCAAGAGCACATGTGGGCTTCTATAATAGGAGATGTTATGCACTTCTTTCTTTTCAGTTACGTCTATTAGTGGGAAAAATATTTATAGTGATCACCATCCATTTAGTAGACATTGAGGTAGAATTCTAATTTTTAAAATTTTCCACTATGAATGACATGGCAATACAGGTCAGTCTCTTCCTCAGGATAGGGAACTCATCTTAATTCAGTCCTTCAACAAATAGTAATTTCTTAAACTTTAATAATAATGAACAATCCTGGCCAGAGGTTGCAATAAACACATAGGAAAAAAGCACTGTGAGAAAAGATTAGAATCTTACAATTTTTAGTTTGGGGTGGGAAAACTGGTAATGATTTCTCATGGGCTCATTGGTTGCTTTTTGGTTATCTATGATTTTGTCTCATGTCTTCTGCAATATGAAAATTCAAATACAATTTCTACTCTTCCTGAAAGACAAACTGGTTTTTATAGGATAGAATGTTATGGGGAAACCACTGAAGATGAAATTGCAGGAGGAAACCTGCATTACTCTAATAACACTATTCTGGTAGCTACAAATAAAACTCATTTGCAATTCTAGTAATCAAGGTTGAGGGCATAATGAAAATATGGCACTAAGCTAAAGCTAAAGAAGCCCAAACTAATGACAACAGGCATTGTATAGCAACCAACTTTAGGACAGTGAGGATTAATTAAACTGGTGGGTAGTACCTGCCTTTTTAAAGATCCACCATCCACAATAAAGGAGTGTTACCTGTCCTACACCATATGATATCTCATTCCATTTTAAGATTCCTTCCATTTACCCAACATAAAGATGGACATTTTCCTCTGAAAGAATTGCTGATAAATTATATGAGTTATTTAGCATTTGCTTCTACTCATTTGAAAACAAGCAAATGGGAAAATGTTCAAACAGCTATAGACCAGGGGTGTCAAACTCAAAGCCTGCAGGCCAGGCCCATGCTTAGATCTGTCCTGTGGGCCTGCCCTAAAAACAACGAAGGACTGGCAGTGCCTCTGCCAGCAAAAACGGAGGTTGGGAGGGCCACGTGCAGCCCTCCCAGGCTCTATTTTCGGCCACAATGGCCTACTGAAGGCAGAGGGCCAGTGGAAATGCAGCTCAGGGTGGCCGTGTCCAGCCTGACTGGGTTCTGTTTTTGCTGGCAGAGAGCTGCAGAAGGCCAGCGGGACCAAAAACGGAGCCTCAACGAGTGACATCGAGGTGGCCATTTTCCACGGCCATGCCCCACAGCCACTCCCCATGGCCCCCAGAGGTCAAATACAACCTTAATACGGCCCTCAATGAAATCGAGTTTGACATCCCTGCTATAGACTAACTCAGAAGATTAAGCTAAAGACTAAGCTATCATCATTGCTTATGATGAGCTGCTTGTCAGTTGAATTTAAACCTTTTAGTAACACCTCAACAGGTCTCTTCTTTTTTCTCTCCCTGTTGAATTTCCTCTTCTTTTCTCATTTCCTTCCCTGAGGCTAGGTTTTTTTTTTTTTAATGCAGCTCTATTATCTACTGTAGATCTTCCCCGACTCTGTCTTTCCTCCATTTATTTCTTCTGCTGGAAGCTTTGTAGGTATTTGTTAGTAGTTGTGTTTCATTGTGTGACAGTGGTTAGTGTGTGAGACAATGATTGGTATATGCAGATAAGGGATGAATTAAATTAAAAATAGATGCTTAATCAATGCCTAGTAATCCAATTACAATACTGTACTATCATGAACCTGTTCTTTTTTGAAATGTAGTTTCTGAGAGACATATATGTTTATCAGAAGCTACATGTGTATAGAGATATCTAGTCACACAAATACATGTATTTTATTTACATATATGTCACATTTTCACATAATTAGTTTCAGCTGAAGGTGGCCACAGCAGCCAGGGGACAGGATATTTTTACTCCGTTGATAATTTAGTTCCATTCCTTTTTAGTGGGTCATCTTAAATTCAAAGTCATCTTCTTTTCTGTCAGGCTCCTTGCCTTGAACTTGGTGGAATTGTCAGGGCACTCAAAGTAATCTTGCTAGATAAGAAAACTACTTTCCACAGTTGATTGCCCTTTGTCAACATACAATGAAGAGACTTCTTATAGCTCCAGTGGTTAATTATGGCTTTTCCGCCCCCGCTTTTCACAAAGTTTGATATTTAGCTCTGCTTTTTCAAACCTTAGATCTAGGCAGCTGACATTTCTGTCCCAAATGCTAACTCCTAACGTAACTCCCACATTTTCAGGTGAATACAGCACTACTTGGTTAGCTATGATTGCTGTACTCTTTTTTTTTTACAAATGTGAATTTCTACTTTATCTGTCAAAGAGATTGGACAGAAGAATGCTATATTAGGAGCTACTAGATATATGTAACATTATTCTAGTACATTGGAAAGTTTTATTTTTATTTATTTTATTCTTTTATTTTGATTTGTCAATCACTTACAAGATAATAGGTATAAGTATAGACATAGTTATGGATACATGAAATGGGTACATATAAGAAAAATAAAAGAAGCAATAGGACAGGGACGGTAGGCACATTGGTGCGCTTATGCACGCCCCCTACAGACCTCTTAGGAAAGGGGTGAGGTCAATAGTAGACAGTCTAAGATTAAAGTTTTGGGGCTTCGGGGAAGAAGTTGACAGGATATTTTAATTTTACTGAGACTTTTGTCCCTTTGTGCCTCCAGTTTGCTCCATAAAGAAGAATATGCATAAAAACAGAGAATCCACTGTCTAAGGGCAGAATTAGAAACTAACAGAAGGTTGAGTACAATATCAAAAGAACCTTTGATTTGAACTTTCCTACTGTCAACAATATCCCTATGGAATAAATATAACATTAAACAAATACTTTATTGAACAGAGTTTTCTGTCTATACCTTTTTCTATAATTTAATAATTTTGGTCAATGACATTAACAACAAAATGTAAAAAAAGTTTGTATATCAGATCAGAGAAAAAAATCACTCCAATTGCTTTAAACTCTTCTTTCTTGTTCATTGGACAAACACACACGTACACACACAAAATTCAATATTAAAACAATCAAACAGTCTTAACTTTTAAGGCAGCCTTCCAAACAATGTACAAAATTGGACACTTAATTGTGTCTTCCTATTTTTAAAGATTGTACTATTGTACTATTGTATGGGACTCACAGTTCACTCTTCCCAGACTGTTAAAAATTTCAGGTTTTCTGTGGCAGAAACAGCATCAGGATTTTAAAAAAAAAGTCCAAATATTTATTTCTTTTAATCACCTTAGAGCAGTGTCAAACTTGCAGCATCACGTGATGTATAGTGACTTTTTTCCTCTTAGCTAAATCAGGTGCGGCCATGGCCAGTGCATGACGCATCTGGCCTGCAGTTCGCGAGTTTGATAGCCCTGTCTTAGAGGCTGCCCAAATCCAAAAACTTGGTCAATTTAAATGGAAGATATAAACATAACACTCCAGAGAAAAACCAACAGGCCCAACAAATTTGGGGACAAAAGCAAGTTTTTTTAAAAAAACTGAAACATAAGGTTTCTGTCTGGACATTATTCCAGAGAACAGGTGCTGTGATAGACAAGGTACATTTTTAAGGTCCTGATGGTTCTCATTGTTTAACTGTAGGTCCTTGACATTTCTTCATTCTGCCTGATTTTATTAGATGCAGAAACGATTTAAGATAGGAAGTCCCTTCAATAATTAGGTTTTGTATCTTGAAGCAAATGTTTCAACTGAAGCATTTTAAATGTTGAAATTGAATAAATTCCCAATATTTCTCTTAGGTGTATCAAACTCAGTTTTAAGTATCAGTTCCCTTTAAATAAAAAAAACATTAAGTACTCACTTGCACTTTTAAAAGAATTAAATTCCTGTGTCATTGGAGAAACTGACCTAAAGAATGATTAATGTTAATATACTGTAATTAATAAGCATGGTAAAGAGAACAATAAATATAAAAAATGCTTTTCAATCTTTAAAAAAATAAAAGGAAAACGAGAGAGAAGACAGAAAGTGGGGGGAGGGAATGTGAACCCAGGCTACATAGAAAACCTCCATTTATGATACTTTCAAGCATTTTGTAAATAAAAAAAGAAGCTTTGTGAACAAATGTAAAACAAGCAGATGTCTAATTAAATGCTGAAGATAAAACAATATTGCATCCCACATTTCTCTCATCTATTAATCTCTACTCCTGACAGCCAAAGACTGTAGCTTGTTGCAGGGTTTTCACAAGCCTATTAAGGACAGAAAGGCCTTGGTGAATGTTTATTGCAAGTCAACATGACAGTATGCCATCAAATACAATTGGAAGAGGGTTTTAGTAATTTAAGAGTTACTATTTGTTTAAGGACTTGACTAACAGATAACAAATCTTAATTTAATTGTTCAAACAATTATTCTTTTTATGAATGAAACTTATGACATCAAGTTGACAATATCCACAGGCAAGTTGCTCCATTTTCTTAAGAACTATAAAAGAGTTTTCCATTTAATAAATCAAAGGCTATTGTGATTATTACCTATAATGTATTCAGAGAGCCTAGATACTGGTTTGAAATTTAAAAAATGATTGATTGTGTTGCTCCATGAGGCAAACTTAGAGAAAAGCATTATATATGCATATTTTTTGGAAAAGTCACTGTGTAAAAAAATGTTTCCTGACATTTTCTTGTGGAATTCCTAAGACTGATGTACTAATGACATTATAATACAATAGTAAAGCATCTATCCTGCAAATAGAAGGTTCCGAAACTATATTCAGTTTCTGAAAGTTCCAGTTAAACATGATCAGTGATAGGAAAACATTTTCCCATCACCTTGCAGAACCTCTGTCAGTTAATAATGCAACTTCTGATTGTTTTTCATAAGGTCTGGCTAACATATTGATTCTGTTCAGAAGAATAAATTGTACCTTTATTAGATCAGACATGAAGGTATACCAAATAAATATTTTAAAAAAACACACAGAGAGAGGTTTAAAGATGGCAATATGAAGAGTTGAGCTATATTATAGTACCTACCTAGAACAGTTTTTGATGCAATTATCATATTTGATATTTCATCATATATACATATATAGTACATCATATATAATACATATGGTACTATTTCCTTTATGTGTAGTAAAATCTAATAGAATAGTTTAAGTGGTGGAGTCATTTCACATTTTATGTAATTAAAGTTAACTAAATTAAACCCCCAGGCCTAAGACTGAGGCTAGCAAAGAGAAAACCAGTACAGTACTCAGACTAGGCAGAATTGTTCTGTAAACATGAACAGAAGGTCCCTAGGAAGCTAGGAAGGGAATGATCTAAAAAAAAAAAACCTGTGATTTAAACTCTGGAGCAGATACAGAAACAGGGTTGGATTTATGTGAGTCTGCAGGAGACTGATCTTTGTGCACATAATTTCTATCTCACATCCAAGGAAACAGTTGTGCGCGGTTTTATCACCTTTGTAGGCTTCTTTGTAAGCAAGTCCTTCAATATGGGATTAAATGTCTACAGACTTGAGATTTATTGCCTTTTGTTGATATGAAGTTTGTCAGCAGCCACCCATAATTTACAAGAAAATAACCTAATATGAATGAAGTTTCAAAAAATATCAGCAGATGATGGCCCAAAGGCTCATTCCATTTCATAAAGGTTGTCCTTTGAGGCTAGTCTGATTCAAAATCTGTGTTTAATTTGCACCTTACTCTGGACATTTATTCTGGACATTCTGAAAAGCAAAACGTTGTAACAATTAATTCCCTCTGTGGTGAGAAAAGCAGCTAATGGTCTGATAAAGTTCTTTCCTTTTGCATCTAGGTTATCAAGGCATACCCAATGCTTAGCTGTGATTCCCTTTACCATGGCTTATTTAATAAACCATATTAGTTCATACAGTACATGTTCATCCACAATGTGGCTTTCTTCTCTGTGACTTTGTGGGATATAAGAACACAAACATTATAGCTTGCAAACCACCATTTATGTCTTAATGCAATGTGTGATGCCAAGCAATTGTGACCTATTTCACAAGTCATGGTCAAAGAATTTTGGCTTTGTGCAATATGTGACAGCACTCTCATAAGAACTATTATAGCAGTGATCATATTGCTTATGAAAATCTTGGCCCCAAACCCATAGCCTTGCTTAATGTAGAAACAAATAATTGCCCCTTTCATGCATTTTTAAATGTGTAAATGCCTACTGGAACATTTTTTTTTATTCACATGCATTTAATGGTTCTAGTCACATATCAAGTTCCTACTGCAGCCTTCCATGGTTAGAGATAGAAGATTGGCGGCTCCATGGCCAATGTAAAATCCAGTAGAATCAATATAGTAAATATATTAATAGCAGATAAAGAACACAGGCAGGTTATCGGTTTCTCAACTTCTTCCTTTTAAGTCAATGGGGCAAATGTTGCAAATAGTGATCATATGAGCTTGGGACATTGCAACTACATGGAATTCACCTAACCATGGCCGCTGGACCTGCCACTATTGCCGTTGTTAGTCAGTGCAATCACATGACTTTGAGCTTTAGAACTACATTACTTAGCAGTGGAGTTCCTGGACCCAATCACCATTATTGAGGACTAACTGTATTCAAAATTGCCAAACAGACAAAGGTGATAAAAGTCTGCCTTCATTTCCCTTTGTTGCACAATTATTACATGAAACATTACATTAATAATACATTAAGTGTAGGGACACGGTGGCTCAGTGGCTAAGACACTGAGCTTGTCAATCAGAAGGTTGGCAGTTCAATGGTTCACATTTCTAGCGCCGCATAACAGAGTGAGCTTCCGTTATTGTCCCAGCTTCTGCCAACCTAGCAGTTCAAAAGCACATAAAAATGCGGGACCACTTTGGTGAGAAGGTAACAGCGCTCCCTGCGCCTTTGGAATTTAGTCATGCTGGCTACATGACCATGGAGATGTCTTCGGACACTGTTGGCTCTTTGGCTAGAAATGGAGATGAGCACCGCCCTCTAGAGCCAGAAACAACTAGCACACATGTGCAGGGGACCTTTACCTTTATCTTTAACTATTATTACTAAATCTCCTAGGTACTGTTCAGTACAATACAGTACAGTTCTTGTTTCATTACAGTAACTGACAACTAACTTTAGAGACACCCTCAACAACAAAATTATTTTATGCTGATGCAGAAAATGAATGCTTCCAGGGGCAGTCGTTATCTAGAGAGGATTGATGTCCCAGATGCATAGTTACTTAGCTATTTTCATCTATTAATTTTTAAGCTGGTTGTTCAGTTAATATTCCAATAATCATTTACTAATTAATTTACTTCCAATTTCATTGGAAGTAAATGATCCCATTAAAACAATCTTAGTATTGTGTTCATTTTTTATTTTTTTTTCCCACTGTGCCAATCCCCATTGTCCGGCTGTCTATGAAAATTTTTGTTTGGCTCCTCTTAAGTTGGGAGGAAATAAGGAATAAAAGCCCACTTCTCACCCCACATTATAATAATAAAGAGCTGAAATAACTATTGGTGGCATATTGCATTTTGAATGATTTTGTTGTTTGCATTTTTTTAAAGTAAAAGTGTAATCATAGCACTGCAACTGATTCATTATACTTATGTGGGATAGCGTCACAATATCTTGAAACAAATGGAATTGCTTTCAACAATGGCAAATGTAATTGTTCTATTTTAACCATTCAATTTTTAAAAAATTATGCAGAGAAAGCTTCAACAACGTCAGCAACATTTGAAAGAAGAATACTTGATGGGCAAAATGATGCAAATGGAAACCAGGGCATTTAGAAAGCAGACTGCGGTTAGGAAGGAAATAAAAGCTGAACAGGCTAAATTGGACATTTGGAAAGAAAGATGAAGCAAAAACTGAAAAGAAAACAGAATGAATAAGACAAAATGAGAAAGCAAAATAAATGAGATAACGGAGATTTACTAACAGTTTATTCTGAATCATATTCCCTTGTTGTTTTTCCATTCTCAGGAAAACACCTGAAAGGGAAATGTTGCATGGAAAATAACAGCAAAGATTAAAGAATTATTCTTTCAACTGCTGTTATATGATTGTTTTGCTTCTGGTGGTAGTACCTCATTGTCTCCTTTCAGTAAATCAGTGAAGTAACGAAGGCTTTGAAGCCATATTTTAAATATTGTTGATTACTTCCATGTAACAGAAGTTTTAATAGATTTTAAAACCATCACAGCATTTCCATGGTCACATGATAAAAATTCAGGCAGTTGGCAACTAGCATGTATTTTTGATGGTTGCAGTGCCTTGGAGTCATGTGATCACCATTTGAGACTTTCCCAGGCAACTTCCGACAAGCAAAGTCAATGGGGAAGGTTGGATTTGGTTAACAATCTCATGATTCCTTTAACAACCATGGCAAAAAAAGTTGCAAAATCAGATTTGATTTACTTTACAACCACATTGCTTTTAATAAAGGGAATTCTGGTCCCACCATGGTTGTTAGTCAAAGGCTACCTGTATATGAAATAGGACTCTAAGTCTTAAGAGAGACACCACTAGTCAGCATGGAAGGCCTCATGGGTTATTACCAACTCATGCAAAAAATTAATCAGCTGAAAGGAAAACTCAGACAGCCTGTTAATGGCCTGACCACAGAAATAGAAGTAGTTTAAGAATAGGTGGTGGAGTCATTTCACATTTTATGTAATTAAAGTTAACTAAATTAAACCCCGGGCCTAAGACTGAGGCTAGCAAAGAGAAAACCAGTACAGTACTCAGACTAGGCAGAATTGTTCTGTAAACTTGAACAGAAGGTCCCTAGGAAGCTAGGAAGGGAATGATCTAAAAAAAAACCCCTGTGATTTAAACTCTGGAGCAGATACAGAAACAGGGTTGGATTTATGTGAGTCTGCAGGAGACTGATCTTTGTGCACATAATTTCTATCTCACATCCAAGGAAACAGTTGTGCATGGTTTTATCACCTTTGTAAGCTTCTTTGTAAGCAAGTCCTTCAATATGGGATTAAATGTCTACAGACTTGAGATTTATTGCCTTTTGTTGATATGAAGTTTGACAGCAGCCACCCATAATTTACAAGAAAATAACCTAATATGAATGAAGTTTCAAAAAGTATCAGCAGATGATGGTCCAAAGGCTCATTCCATTTCATAAAGGTTGTCCTTTGAGGCTAGTCTGATTCAAAATCTGTGTTTAATTTGCACCTTACTCTGGACATTTATTCTGGACATTCTGAAAAGCAAAACGTTGTATCAATTAATTCCCTCTGTGGTGAGAAAAGCAGCTAATGGTCTGATAAAGTTCTTTCCTTTTGCATCTAGGTTATCAAGGTATACCCAATGCTTAGCTGTGATTCCCTTTACCATGGCTTATTTAATAAACCATATTAGTTCATACAGTACATGTTCATCCACAATGTGGCTTTCTTCTCTGTGACTTTGTGGGATATAAGAACGCAAACATTATAGCTTGCAAACCACCATTTATGTCTTAATGCAATGTGTGATGCCAAGCAATTGTGACCTATTTCACAAGTCATGGTCAAAGAATTTTGGCTTTGTGCAATATGTGACAGCACTCTCATAAGAACTATTATAGCAGTGATCATATTGCTTATGAAAATCTTGGCCCCAAACGCATAGCCTTGCTTAATGTAGAAACAAATAATTGCCCCTTTCATGCATTTTTAAATGTGTAAATGCCTACTGGAACATTTTTTTTTATTCACATGCATTTAATGGTTCTAGTCACATATCAAGTTCCTACTGCAGCCTTCCATGGTTAGAGATAGAAGATTGGAGGCTCCATGGCCAATGTAAAATCCAGCAGAATCAATATAGTAAATATATTAATAGCAGATAAAGAACACAAGCAGGTTAACGGTTTCTCAACTTCTCCCTTCAAAGTCAATGGGGCAAATGTTGCAAATAGTGATCATATGAGCTTGGGACATTGCAACTGCATGGAATTCACCTAACCATGGCCGCTGGACCTGCCACTATTGCCGTTGTTAGTCAGTGCAATCACATGACTTTGGGCTTTAGAACTACATTACTTAGCAGTGGAGTTCCTGGACCCAATCACCATTATTGAGGACTAACTGTATTCAAAATTGCCAAACAGACAAAGGTGATAAAAGTCTGCCTTCATTTCCCTTTGTTGCACAATTATTACATGAAACATTACATTAATAATACATTAAGTGTAGGGACACGGTGGCTCAGTGGCTAAGACACTGAGCTTGTCAATCAGAAGCTTGGCAGTTCAATGGTTCACATTTCTAGCACCGCATAATGGAGTGAGCTCCCGTTATTGTCCCAACTTCTGCCAACCTAGCAGTTCAAAAGCACATAAAAATGCGGGACCACTTTGGTGAGAAGGTAACAGCGCTCCCTGCGCCTTTGGAATTTAGTCATGCTGGCTACATGACCATGGAGATGTCTTCGGACACTGTTGGCTCTTTGGCTAGAAATGGAGATGAGCACCGCCCTCTAGAGCCAGAAACAACTAGCACACATGTGCAGGGGGACCTTTACCTTTATCTTTAACTATTATTACTAAATCTCCTAGGTACTGTTCAGTACAATACAGTACAGTTCTTGTTTCATTACAGTAACTGACAACTAACTTTAGAGACACCCTCAACAACAAAATTATTTTATGCTGATGCAGAAAATGAATGCTTCCAGGGGCAGTCGTTATCTAGAGAGGATTGATGTCCCAGATGCATAGTTACTTAGCTATTTTCATCTATTAATTTTTAAGCTGGTTGTTCAGTTAATATTTCAATAATCATTTACTAATTAATTTACTTCCAATTTCATTGGAAGTAAACGATCCCATTAAAACAATCTTAGTATTGTGTTCATTTTTTATTTTTTTTCCCACTGTGCCAATCCCCATTGTCCGTCTGTCTATGAAAATTTTTGTTTGGCTCCTCTTAAGTTGGGAGGAAATAAGGAATAAAAGCCCACTTCTCACCCCACATTATAATAATAAAGAGCTGAAATAACTATTGGTGGCATATTGCATTTTGAATGATTTTGTTGTCTGCATTTTTTTTAAAGTAAAAGTGTAATCATAGCACTGCAACTGATTCATTATACTTATGTGGGATAGCGTCACAATATCTTGAAACAAATGGAATTGCTTTCAACAATGGCAAATGTAATTGTTCTATTTTAACCATTCAATTTTTTAAAAATTATGCAGAGAAAGCTTCAACAACGTCAGCAACATTTGAAAGAAGAATACTTGATGGGTAAAATGATGCAAATGGAAACCAGGGCATTTAGAAAGCAGACTGCGGTTAGGAAGGAAATAAAAGCTGAACAGGCTAAATTGGACATTTGGAAAGGAAGATGAAGCAAAAACTGAAAAGAAAACAGAATGAATAAGACAAAATGAGAAAGCAAAATAAATGAGATAACGGAGATTTACTAACAGTTTATTCTGAATCATATTCCCTTGTTGTCTTTCCATTCTCAGGAAAACACCTGAAAGGGAAATTTTGCATGGAAAATAACAGCAAAGATTAAAGAATTATTCTTTCAACTGCTGTTGCGTGATTGTTTTGCTTCTGGTGGTAGTACCTCATTGTCTCCTTTCAGTAAATCAGTGAAGTAATGAAGGCTTTGAAGCCATATTTTAAATATTGTTGATTACTTCCATGTAACAGAAGTTTTAATAGATTGCAACAGGGTAGAAAGCCCTTTTCAGGTAGTCCTCAACTTATAGCCATTTATATAGTGACTGAAGTTATGATGGCACTGGAAAAAAGTGACTGGCACTTAAAACCATCACAGCATTTCCATGGGCATATGATCAAAATTCAGGCAGTTGGCAACTAGCATGTATTTTTGATGGTTGCAGTGCCTTGGAGTCATGTGATCGCCATTTGAGACTTTCCCAGGCAACTTCCGACAAGCAAAGTCAATGGAGGAAGCTGGATTTGCTTAACAATCTCATGATTCCTTTAACAACCATGGCAAAAAAAGTTGCAAAATCAGATTTGATTTACTTAACAACCACATTGCTTAATAAAGGGAATTCTGGTCCCAATTATGGTTGTTAGTCAAAGACTACCTGTATATGAAATAGGACTCTAAGTCTTATTAGAGACACACCACTAGTCAGCATAGAGGGCCTCACAAGTTATTACCAACTTCTCTTTGATAAAGCCATCAAATATAAAAGACTCAAGCCAGACCCCACACTTTAAGAAAATTAAGAAGCATCAGCTGAAAGGAAAACTCAGAGCAGCCTGTTAATGGCTATTACAAAAATAAGGAAAGCTGACCACAGAAATACTTAAGTAGAGTCATTAAGATAAGGGGAATCAGGCTAAAAATACATTCTCTAAGGTAAACTGAAACTCCCTATTTCCTGTCCCTGACAGGAATTCAGGTTTCAGCTGTGGTGTTCACTCTGTTTTCAAAAAAAAACTAGAACAACAATCTTCAAAATTTAGCAGGAAATTAAGGGAGTTTTTCCTGTACTCATAATGCAAAGTTCCAAGAACTTAGTCACCAATCCTGGGATCTATTCCGAGAAAGAGAAATGGGATTTCAACTGGAACCTCTGCTACAGAACCTGCTAATAAAACGTAACAACCCAAATTATTTAGGATACTTTAATTTTCACTCCCAATGATGCCATACATCAATTCTTAAGATTTCTTTGAATACTCTGAAGGAATACAGACTTGGTCCTCAGAATGGGGAACAAATTATTAGGGGAAGAAATTCTGAAAAGATTACTCAGTTCTAGAAATTCAAAATAACCAGGCCTTGTTTGGTTTGATATAAGTTGTGGAACAAATAAACTGCTAAACTTTCAAGGTTCTATTATTATACCCTCAATAATTAAAAGCCCATCTGAAATCCTTGCTGTTCCTGTTTCTTGGTCTTACCTAGCTTGAAGGAACCTTTATCTGTAGACTTCCGGAGCTCAAGTGACATTAGAATATGAAGAAGTTCAAAACTGACAGAAGAATTCTCATTTGAAACCATCTTGTGAATGATTTCAAAAGGTGAGAGAAGCCAGGGAAAGATTAGAGAAGAATAAAAATCTCCAAAGGTTAAGACAAAACCAACATTTTTGTTCTTGTCTTCACCAAATCAGAAGCAGCATAAATGTCCAAGTCTCTGAAGGATAAAGTGTGTTTGTACTTTCAACATATGCTTTGTGTTTGCATGGAAAATGTCAGCAAGCATCTGGAGCAGGTATGTGACATCCATTTTGACATACTGAGCACTGTCAATGAAAGAAATAAAGATTTATCTTGCTTTTCTAGAAAGGTAGAAAATGCATTGTCTGTTTTTTTTATAACTATCATAACAACAGAATGCACACACATCGAAATGTCATGAGCGGTACAAAGTTGGTCTCTGAGAAGAAAAGAAAATCTATCAGGAGCTTCCAGTTGGACTGATGAATCAAGAAAGAAGTGAAATATTTTCTCTCTGGGAATAGGTATTTCTTCATGAATTTGAGAAGCATGGAAATTATTCTTCCCTTGGTTCTTTATACCTAAATCATGTCATCTTATGGTAATAGTTCCTATTAACTTTTTCCAAGTGCAGTGCAGCAAATTACCTACAAAATTTGCATAACTTGAAATAATTCATATTGTTAGTTTCAAAAAAGTGAGAAATGCTAACTTCAGGCACTGATTTAGAACTGCACTGTGACAGAAAAAGATTATGTTGTTGTTGCTGTCATGAATATTATTTCCACAGCTAAATACTCCTCTTGAAATAAAACACTAAGGCTTGTTGTTTTATAAGGACAAGATACTATTGCCATATGAGCAAGCTCTCAATGCAAACATCTTTGAGAATGACTGTGAATGCAGCTCATTCTACCCAATTCATTCCACTTGGAGTTATCATCTGACTATCACTAAGAAGGCTCAGATTAATTCTAGATCCCACCAAAAAACAAGTTTTTCTGAAAAAGTGGAGACCAACTGATTTGAGCCTTACAAAGTGTACATTGAGAGCTACAAATTAGAGTGAGGTGCCAAAATTAGGAAAACATTTTGAATTAGACATCCATTTGAAATAAGAGAACCAAACACAGTTCACAATCCCTTTACGCAAAAACCATTTCTGATTAATGCAAGCTTTCTGTCATGCCCCTGTTGGAATCTGATTCCGAGTGAGAGGTGAAACTAGCTGACAGGGAATGGGAGTGTGGATCCAGTGGCTGTGGAGGAAATTGGGGAAGGGCACAGTCCATCTGAGCATTCAGAGGAAGACCCAGGCTCACCCCCTTTTCATCCTAGAGCACGCAGGGAGGAACAGATAAGGGAGCAACATCGGTTATGGGGGAGAAAAAGGCCCTGATTCCCTTCATTAGCTGCAGCTGGGAAAACAGGATAAAAAGGGTGAGCCTGGGTCTTCCTCTGAAGAGGCCTTCATCCTGCAGTGGATAGACAATGGCTATGATGATGAAGATGATGATGATGACATAATTGTTTTCAAAAATAAGTGTAACCCAAGTTTGTTTGTTTGTACCCTGCCTTTATTATTTTTACAAACAATCCAAGGCACATCTTCCTTCTCCTATTGTTCCTACAACAACAACCTTGTGAAATGGGTTGGATCGAGAAAGTGACTGGCTCAAAGTCACCCAGCTGGCTTTTGTGGATTGGCTAAGGCAGGACTTGAATTCACAGCCTCTCACTTTCTAGCCTGATGCCTTAACCAATGGACCAAACTGGCTCTGTTTGTTGCTTGATTATCTTGGCTGGTCTGTATATTTTGTAGTTTTTATAGCCACCAGGGAGTTAATTTTAGCAGTTTCAGTAAAACAACAACAAAAAAGCTCCTCCAAATTATAGTGTCTTCTGTTTGATCAGTAGGCAAGACACAACATTTTCAGGCCTCCTGACTCATTATAGAGATTAATCAGGGGGGAACTAGCATGTTGTGATCACAATCATCCCACTGTTCTGTTAATTTTTACATAACAGACTAAAACTTCGTGGTGCTGTTTTATTGGCCAACCTCCTGCTAGCACGATTTTGAAAATACTTTTGTTTACTTCATCTGTGCATATAGACATACCAATTGGGTATATGTGTTTGCTGCTGGCTAAACATTTTAGGATTGGAAATCCAAATACATTTAGGGCAGGCAGGTATAGATACTGTATATGCTATTTGCCATACGTTTAATAGAGCAAAAATGTATAAAATCTGCAGAGATAGATTGTGTACTTCTAAAATCTACTTCTAAAATCAATTGCCATAGTAATAGCAAAACTATTTTAAATGTATTGTCCCTAGTAAAGAGTCCTGATTTTATTTTTTTTAAAAACTAAGACAATGATTAACAATATAAGAGAGAAGCAGAAGAAGCACAGACAGCTTTGCTTCTTCTGATTCTCTATTATATTGTTAAAAAGCTTTGCTCCAGCATCCAAACATACAATATTAATATATCGAAATGCTTCAGAGAGTAGATAGAAGATAACCAGTTGGTGTCAGACTAGGAAAAAGCATTCAAAAACTGAAGCACCAGCTGTTCACCATACTCAGTCTGGGAGTGACAGAACACAGCATTTTAGGGTAGAGTTTTGCAAGTGTGGTTCAAAGCCCCCTGGACTTTGCCAAGTCCCTCTCAAGGACCCACAAAAGCAAAACAATTTGCCAGCATATGTTGAAAAATAATAAAATATTAATAATATCCCTTCAAACAACTGTGATAAGGGGTAGCAGCAGAAGACATGTCATTTTTAATTTTTAATATGGTAAATATTAATAAATATAACCCAAACAACCAAAAGCTCTTTGGGATCCTCCATAATTGTTATAACTGGGGAAAATGGGCCTGGGGGAAAATGTTTAAGAAATACTGTCTTAGAATATAGAGTGGATCATATGGGAGAAAGCATATACAATGGTGGTTGGCTGAGAAGAGCTTTATGTGTTGAACTGGGACAAATAAATGAGATAACTTCAAAAAAAATTAATAACAATTATAACATATTTTTTATATATTATATAAAAGTATAATTCATTTATTGTTTTTGAACTACCTCAAGAGAATCAGAAACTCAGGAAATGTCAGATAACTTGCTGCTGAATATTTAAAACCAAAACACTAGAACATGGGCTGTGCATCTAATTCTATCTGCTACTCACTCTCCTCGGCCTTCCTTCCCCAGACTGGAATTATAGTGCTTCATGAGATTTTTAATAGTGTTGATTTGTTGACAGCCCTAAATATAAGAAGTCACAGCAATTTTCTTCCTTGCAGTGCCAAAGAAAATACTGAAACCCTGCCAGGATGGTCTTCAGTGACACCACACAGTAGCGATGTGGGAGGTGATGCATCACAACTGTCTACTTGTGTGGAATGATTTTGAATTCTTTCTTACAAGGTCTCTCTATAGGTCTCAAGCAAATATCACTGTGCATAGGGATTTGCATAATTAACTGAACCAAACTGGAAATGTTGAACTTCTGTTAACAAACTTTTTGAAAAGTCAACCATTTTTAGAGTTATATTAATGCTCTTTGTCTTCCTGTCAGAAATGGTCATTAAAGCGAATGCAATGGTTAGAAGCAATGGCTGATTCGCCTATGTTATTTACTTCTACGGATAATATGTACTATATTAATATATTGATCTCCTAAGCCTCGGAATTCTCATCAAAACAAATGATAACTTTGGGTTCAGCAATAGTCATAACACCACATTTGAGGATATGAATCAAATGACTTAATTTAATACTTCTTGTACCGAATACCATCCACCGGTACCAGCAACCACACTGAGGTTCCCAGCTATGAAAGGGCTTTATAGAATGAACTAAGACTTCACATTGTATTGAAAGTCTATTGATGATCAGTGTTATGTGACATTGGCAGCTGTTATTTATTTTGTACTAAGGGCAGCTTCTGAGTAGCCTTCAAAGGCAGCTCCGTGACAGTAATCAAGCATGAAACAATGGGGGCATTGGGAACTCTTGTAAGAAGAGCATCAAGGTCCAGAAAGGCCATACATGATGCTATTTATTTATTTATTTATTTAGATTTGTCAATCGCTTACAAGATAATAGGTATATGTATATACATAGTTATGAATACATGAAATGGGTACATATAAGAAAAATAAAAGAAACAATAGGACAGGGACGATCGGCATGTTGGTGCGCTTATGCACGCCCCCTACAGACCTCTTAGGAAACAGGGAATTGAAATTGAAACAGGAAATTTTATCACTCTTCATGTTTCGTTTCCTTTCCCATCCTTAAGCAAAAACAAAACACACCCCAAGATTTCATTTGTTATTATTTGTTATTATTTTTTTGTGGTGGTCTTTTTGGGAGTTTAAGGATAAAAAATAAAACTGAGAGGTAAAATACTCCCATTCTTAAGCCCCCAAACACCTTGGAAAATATCCAAAAGTCAACTTAAAAATTGCAATTTTCAAGACACTTTTAAGGTTTTAAAGTGGAATGAGAGTAGTCTTACTTTTTTACCCACAATTAGGTTCTCACTCTTGTTTTCACCAGAAAGCAAATATTATAATTCCAGCCACAATTCTCACAGTTACATTCACCTGTCAACGTATAGAAGTTTAGAAGGTTGAGATCTTTGCACCAAGACAAATTCCTTGTGTGTCCAATCACACTTGGCCAATAAAGAATTCTATTCTATTCTATTCTATTCTATTCTATTCTATTCTATTCTATTCTATTCTATTCCTCATATTTACGATCCTTTCAAAAGTGATCCAACCCTCATAGGGGAAAGTTACAAAGTTTTTACCGAGACCATATGTTGTGGAAGGGCAGACTTTATTTTTGGCTCCCTGAAACTTTCTTAAGTAGTCTCTCATTTACTCTAATAGCCAGAACTGCAATTCTAGCTGACATTTGTGCCAATTTACCACTCATTATTTTTTTTCCCAAGAAGTGGGAAGTGGAGTGTCAACTCCAAAAAGCACTTATTTTAACTGTCAGAGGAAAATTCCCCCTGCAAATTGATGGATTAGTGACCTCTCACATTCTTCTAATCTTTTGCATCTCACCTGGGCAAATACTGGTGTATTGACATTGGATTGCTGCTTACGCTCTTTGGGTAATTATGTGTCACTCAGCAAGGTTTCATCAGCGATTTTAATTTGCTGGTGCTAACAATTCAGTTCAGCATCTTACATTATTGGAAGAAAAAAAACTTTTTTCTAGTACAGTACCTAGCTTGTTTCATTTGATAGATTGTATAAGTTGTTCTTTTATTGTGTTACAACTGGCACTTTATACAGGAATGGTTTGTTGTCATTGAGGCCTATTGGCCTGCTTCATAATAACTTGGAGACAGGCATATAACATCTAAAATCTTCTAGCATTAGCAATACCAATAGCACTTAGACTTATATACCACTTCACAGTGCTTTACAGCCAAAGGTGGGATTCAAATTTTTTAACAACCAGTTCTCTGGGCATGGCTATGTTGGTGGGTGTGGCTTGGTGGTCATATTATTGGCTGGGTGTGGCCAACTCAATATCACTCACATAGAGGCATCCGTCGCCTGGCCTGGCCTCTCATGAATGTGAGGATGCTGCAAAAGTTGTGTGAAAAATGGTCATAAGTCACTTTTTTCAGTGCCATTGTAACTTTGAATTGTCACTCCACACAAGCAAAGTACCAGCACAGGAGGAGAAAAAAACTCCAGAGAAGTTCCTGAGACAGGAAGTCTAGTCCTGCCAAAAACGTAATAAGGGTTAACAGAGAAGCAGTTTCTGTAAGGAACTCCAGAATGTTTCCTTCCTGCCTTCCTTACAGGATTAGGCCCATAATTTCTTCTAACAACTGGTTGTCCAAACTGCTTATAGTGTTAACAACTGGTTCTAACGAATAGGTGGGAACTGGTAACCACTCCTGTTTACAGCCCTCTCTAAGCAATTTACAGACTCAGCATGTTTTCCCCAGCAATCTGAGTCCTCATTTTTCTGACCTCAGAAGGATGGAAGGTTGAGTCAACCTTGAGCCAGTGAGACCTGAACTGTCAAACTGCTGGCAGCCAGTGATCATCAGAAGTAGCCTGCAGTACAGCATTCTAACCACTGTACCACTACTGCTCAGTGGTATGTTAGAAACATCTTGGGAGACAGAAGGCAGAAATGCAGCCTAGGGAACAATCAGGAAACAGAGGATATCGCCTCTAGCTTCATAATGGGTGGAGAACAGAGGCTTAAAAGAGATCCTCCCTTACTTCTCAGGCTAAAGGAGATGGCAGGAGATTTGTACTTTCAGACTTTCAGCAAGCTTCTGTTAAAGTAGCTTTAACCAGGCATTGTGATAATTTTAATACAGGCAGTCCTCAACATATGCCCACAATCAAATCCAAAATTTCTGTTGCTAAGTGAGACAGATGTTAAATGAATTTTGCCCTATTTTATGACCTTTCTTGTTACAGTTGTGAAGGAATCACTCAGTAGTGGGATCCTACCTGTGCCTCTACTGGTTCGGTGGGCGATCGATCGTGCGCCTGCACCCACACCCCTAATGCACCAATCAGCTGAGAGGTTGAAGAAATGAAAAGGCTGGAGCGACCTTCCCACCCACCCATGTGCTTTTCTCTTCTTTAGGCTTTTTTTTCCTCCTCTCAGCTGATTGGAGGCTTTTTTTTTACTACCAGTTCAGCTGAACCAGTCTGAACCGATAGCATACCACCACTGAAATCATTGCAGTCACTGAATTAGTGACAGGGTTAAAAGTGAATCTGGCTTCCCCATTGACTTTGCTGGTCAGAAGTTTGCAATCCAGGGTCAATGACCCTGGGACAATGCAACCGTAATGAACCAGTTGCCAAGAGTCTGAATTTTAATCACATGACCATGAGGATGCTGTAATGGTCATGTGAAAAACAGTCATAAATCACTATTTTCAGTGCCATTGTAACTTCAAATGACCACTAAATGAACTGTTGTAAGTAGAATACCATCTGTACTCTCCCCCCTCCCCCATTTTAACTGTGTATGTCATCTAAAATGTTCTGAAAGTGGCAACATTTTAAAAACATGTTAAATCAATACCGGAATCCTCAAAACATGACACACAGCTTGCCTTCCTAGACATAAAATGGAATTAAGAAGCTATATAAACAAATAGAGAGCCTGTATCCCTTGCGATTATGAACAGAGCTATTTACAAGGCACTGTTACAGACCTTTTGTTATCCAATTTTGCTTCCTAGCAGGATGAAGGAACATATCATCCCCAAATGAGCAGTACCATAATTTAATCAGGAGATCTGGCTGAAATGATATACAGTGAGAGGAGAGTTCAAGTAATGTGTGACCAGCAGCAAATCCCTATGATTAAATATCAGGACCAGACATCATGTGGGAAAAGAATTTAACCCCCAAATGTTTCTTTAATAATGAAAAGGAGGTACAAGAGAGACAATAAATGCAAACAAAATATTTAAAACCCGTACAACATTGTGGGTTTTTTTTAATTAAAAAAAAAAAGGTCAAGAAGCACATTTGGTGTTTGTGGGAAAAGAAGATGGCTCTGTTCCATGCCTAAAGGACTTCTTATCAAATCAAAGGGCTAACTAATAAGAAACATAGCTGTTAGCTGATTACAGGCCTGGCAGAATAGGCAGCAAGAGCAACCTGGGTTTACAGGCTGACTATTAAATCAGGTAATTACACTGCTGAGTAACAAAAGGGAAGATGGTACTTAAAGACTATTATTAATAATTTAGGATTCAGAAAAATTGCATGGCAAACATGATAGCGCTGCATTTAGTTCTTCTAAGGCCCCCTTTGTGAGACTAAACTGCTTTAGAGTGTTTTGTTGTTGTTGTATTAGAATTATGTTTAATGTAAGTAGGGACAAACTGTGCTTCTGAGAGAGGTAGAAACCCTTTTTTGAGCCTGAAGATTGCTTTCTTTCGGGGATAACCTGAAATGGGGAATACCAACTGCTGATGGAGTCAAACTTAATGTGGGAGGGTTCAAGTGGGAAGGACCAACTCACACTCTTTCCACAGAGCACAGAGGAGGACTCTTTCTATTTCCAGCTCCTGCCATTTCCCTGAATATTTCCTCTTCCATTTACTTCTGTCCTACCTTACCTACATGCTATACTGGAGAGATTGCTTCAGATAATTCTGGGGCACTGAAAAGGAAGGGTGAACTAACTCATCAGATGACTTCTATTCTCCAGAACTATATATGCATACCACAAAACCATCTGGTTTCTTAAGAATCTTCCATTGTTGCCAATGAAGCTTTCAAAATACCCTCAACTGTTAAGGAAACTCAATTGTTAAGAGAGGGTGTGGGGAGGCTTCTAAACCAGACGATCAGATTCTCCTCCTCACCCCAAATCTACAGGAAAACTTGACACTAAATGTGTGTCAAGAGAACCCTTTCTCAAGTGATAAGATCAAACTTTGATCAGTGTTGATATCCAGGTTATTCACAGGCCAGATGTTGATATAAAAGTTGTCTTGGTGGATATCTTTTTTACATATTTTTACATATTTGAGCTCTGGCAAAATCAGATTTTATTTTTGTATTTATAAGATAAGATAATACATAAGATAAGATAAGTATGGAGTAACTCTGGATAGCTAGCAACCATTGAGCAAATAAAACTTTCCCTTTTTATGACTCTGTAATCCCTTAATACAGAGTAGAGTTGGAGCAACTGGATGGAGCTGAGCATTTACCAGCTGGATGACCTTTCTGACACCACATGGAGTTCACAGCAGATATTTTTTCTTTGTGTCCTGGGAGAAAAACATCTGCCAGTACCTAGAATTAAATTCTCAACCTTTCTAGTGGGAGGTAAGCATCTTCACCACTGGGCCACCATGCCATTCAGCAACAATTGAACAATTAACAAATGATAAAACAATTGTCATTTTAAATCATTTGTAAAACAATTGTTTTATCATTTGTTTATCTGTTGATGATGCCTAAATACACCAAAGTGCCATGACAAATAGTATGGGAACAAGCAATTAAGAACTACAGCGCCTTCAGTCCAATCTAAGTATAGTATATAAAATCATACATTGCAATGTCCTACCAGTCAATGAATACTTCAGCTTCAACCATAACAATACAAGAGCACACAATAGATACAAACTCAAGGTGCACCAAACTTGATTGCAGGAAATATGACTTCAGTAACAGAGTGGTCAATGTCTGGAATACTCTACCTGACTCTGTGGTTTCTTCCCCAAACCCCAAAACTTTAACCTTAGACTGTCTACTATTGACCTCACCCCTTTCCTATGAGGTCTGTAGGGGGCATTCCTGTCCTATTGTTTCTTTTTATTTTCTTATATGTATCCATTTCATGTATTCATAACTGTGTTCATATTTATACCTATTATCTTGTAAGCGATTGACAAATCAAATAAATCAAATAAATAAATAAAATAAATACATTTGTGGTTGCAGTTTAGTGTCAATATGTTGGTGCATCATGTGTATGTGCTTGAGTTGGTGCATCCTGTGTGTGTTAAGTTGCATGGGGAAAACAATCTGCAGGATAACTAGATGGCAGCCCAGAGGTTGTAAATCACCAGAAATCAAGATTCTGAAGATTTTGCTTTAAATTACCCCTATGGCTTTAACATTCCATATTAATTGTGTAGCACATACTTCAGTGGTTCTTAAACTGCTTGGCCCTTTCCCCAGTTTTGAATAAGGTCATTATCCCACCAAAAGAAAAAAAAAGTCTCTGTTGTTTTATTGGCATGGCAGTCCTAAACTAGATCTCAAACGAACAATTACAAATTGCTTTATTATCACCAGGATGTACCCAAATTATCTCCTTTGAGAACCACTGACCTAGTTACTTGGGTTCCTGATAAATATATGATTCTTACCACCTAAAAGATAGTACAGAATTAAAGAGACATGTGAAGGATGGTCTGTGTGGAAATGATTTCACAATAATTGATATTTATACCCAGAATATAGCTACATATGTTACATGATGCCATATATAGCTACATATGTTATATGACGCCACAAGTAATATAACAATAGAGTTATCAGTTACATCTGCTTAGTCTTTATTCAGCTCCAAGCTTTGGTTTCATGAGTAAAATTCAAGAATTTCACTTCTGACATAGATAGTAGTAGTGTAAATATAAGCTTCAAAAATGGGGGCGGGGAGGGAGGAATCTTTTTAAAAGACAGCGTCTTTTCCTTAATTTTGTTTTAATTTCTTTAATTTTGCTGACAAGACAACAAAAGTCTAATTAGATTGCCATCTAGTGGAACTTTTGCACCTGAAAGACTGAGCATTCCATGTGGCTGATCTTTCATTCTTTTCTTTAACCAGGAGCAGGAACAGCTTAATTTTTAGATGCACTTAATATCCTACCTTGTGCTAACTATCAATATTTTGCAAAAAGTTTCTTAATACAGAGGCTTCCAAACTTGGCATCTTTAAGACTTATGGACTTCAACTCCCAGAATTCCCCAGCCAGCATGAATTCTGGGACTTGAAATCCACAAATCTTAAAAGTTGCCAAGTTTGGAGAGCTCTGTCTTAATGCACTGGAAGCAAAAGTGGTATTCAGCAGGTTCTGACCAGTTCTGGAGAACCAGTAGTGGAAATTTTGAGTACTTTGGAGAACTGGCAAATACCACCTCTGACTGGCCCTGCCCCCATCTATTCTCTGCCTCCCGAGTCCCAGCTGATCAGCTGGGTCTTCTTTTGTTTCCCTGCAGAGGAGAACAGAGCTGGAAAGCAGGTTAGTGGGATGGGGAGGGAATGGGATTTTACAGTAGCCTTCCCCCAGGAGTGGGGAGAGAATGGGGATTTTGCAGTAAACTTCCCCTACCACACCCACCAAGCCATGCCCACCAAGCCATGTTCACGGAACCAGTAGTAAAAAATTTTGAATTCCACCACTGACTGGAAGAATTTTCTAGTCCCACCTTAAGAGACACTCTTAGCGGTGTTTCAACTATTAAGCCAGAGGGAGCCCAGGTGCAGATCCAGGATCAATGGGAACTCTAAATGCCCATGTGGCAAATTGCAGAGTCTCTCCAAACATTGTCCCCAAGTGTTCAATGAGGAAAGTTATAAATGCATGAGTAACTGAAAAATCTGTTATTAGTTAATAATATTAACTTTTTTCCCCTTTTAGATTCTGACCTATACTCTTTTGGAGTGTAGCCTCCAGTAACTCAATTGAAAAGCCAAGGAACTCTTAGCTTAGAAAAAAAATGTCAGTGCTCCTGTTGATAGCCAATAATGAATTAATACCTGTTTATTTGGATTGAATCAGTGTACCATTAACAAACAAAAACTGGGCTAAGCCATTTTCCCAGAAATAGGTTTATGTAGCAATCTGGGTCAATTCTCAGAACTAAGTTCTGAGCCCAACATATAATGTGTGTGGAAATTTGGTTTTGCTATCTATTGGAAAAGATAATATATATTTTTAAATATGAGGTTTGTAAGATGGATTTTGTGTTTTGTACATGGCTATTTCTACAGAAATTGCAGTCAACAAGGCTTCCAGTCTCTCTAATCATAATAGATGAATTGAATATGGGACATTGCATTATCTGAAAAGCTTTCAGAGAAAATTAAATCAGCATTTAAGGTATTTGGGAGCAGAATGGCTTCTGTTTTTGTAATGATACGTTCTCCTTTTGATTTTATACATACAAAAAGAGCTTCCTGTCACATAGCATCTGTAAATAAATGTAAGGCAAGAACTGTAGTTGCTGCTGAGAGATTAGAAATTGGATGTTGTTCTGACGTTTTTCAGGAAGAATGACAAAAAATACATCACTATATAATTTTATATTCATTTTATATATATTGTATTTTATAGACATATATCTAATTTAGATTGCATTTATTTTTGCATTTTTAGTTTGCCTTAAAAACAAATATCAGTGGCTAATTTAATTTTCTTCAAGATGGGAAAGAGAGAGGGAGTTTCCATGCCACAATCAAAATGTTGATGTTGAAAAGTCTCTCTCATAAAGACAACCATTCATGAAATAGCTGCCATGGGCAACAAAATATTTTATTAACCTGTGAGCTAATTTCCTTGGATGCTCTCTGGTCTTCCAGCAGGGTGTTTGAAGGCTCCACAGGACTTCTTATGGATAATTATTACACAATTTCTCATTTTGCATAATATTGTTTATCCTGAACAGGATTAGTATGATGGATCTGTCTGCCTGTCTGCCTACCTGCTTGCCTTCCTTCCTTCCTAAATGTCTAGCAATAAATATTGCAGTTCCTTTTGCAATCAGAAGATATTATGAAAATATATACCCATAAAGTTTTATCTGAAATTGTATAAACATCTCCATCTTTTCAGGAAATAATGCCTCCATTATGTTTATTTATACACTTGACACTAAGTACTTGTGGCATGCATTTTTTTCATGGTTCAGCAAGAATATGTTGAGAAAAGAAATTAAGTAAAAATTGACGCAATCATGACATTTATCTTCATTAGTTCTAACATATCTACAAAATGTACTGCAAATTGCTTTAGTGCATAATCAATTGAGGCAAATCTATTGATGATGGAGGCTGATAATATTCCAAGGATATGTTAGCATAAATATTTGTAACCCTTCTTTTCAAAATAACAGTTTGGCAGCCACTTGTAATTATTCTCCTTCCATTCAAGAATGTTTTGAACAGATAGACCACAATTCAGTAAAAATTGAACACCATTTAAACTTCAATTTATTTGGGAGACAAATTGCAGAAACATCAAAATTATATTGGATATAAATATTCTTGGCTGAACTGTGTCTTTATAAAGTAGATTTATAGCTAGGAATATGTAAATCACAGCCAAGTTTGAGATTCCGTTTCAGTATTATGTTTGTGGTAATGCATAGAATATGTTTTAATATCTCTTGAATTCCTTTGGATCTATGAAAATGTTTGACCTGAAATTATTAAATGAGTAATTTTTGGGGAGGGAGGGGGTTAAATTCAGACTCTGTGTTAATTCTTTCCTATCCCAAATCAGAACACCCAGTTCTCCTGCACCTACATTCTTTTTGAAAAGTGATTTACAGAAATGCTAACTGCTTACTGTTAGATCTGGGAGGATGGTTCAAGAACAGAGGCAAGACTCAGATAGCAACAACAGCTCTTTATTAGTGACTTCAGATCTGAGCCACTAATCCCAGCCACAGCAGCCCCTTATATAGGGCTGGCTGTGGCTAGGCAGCCAATGAAGGCGATTTGAGTTTGCCGCTCTTGGCAGGGCCAATCGCGGCAGCCCGTTTACTGGCCAATTGCATCAGTCTATGGCGACCAATCACGATCGGCTATCAGCGGGCCAATCAGGTTTGCAGGCTTCGAGCCTGCTAGTCCAGAACACTTACTCTTACCGCCATTTTCTGAATAGATTGAAAAAACATTCTCTTAAAAAGAGTCATGAGTTCCACTAAATCAGAAGCACTTTTCCTGCAGATAAAATAATACATAAGAAGTTGCTTTAATTTCATTCCCAATGAGGCATTTTGACAACAAGCAATGCAGTTCTAAGTACAATATCTTAACAGGTACATCACCTAGTGCACGGGTGACGAACTTGCTGCATCATGTTGCTGTCACATGATGTATGTTTTTTTCTCTTCGCAGAGCTGGGGTGGATGTGGCCTGTGTGTGACGCATCTGGCCTGCAGGCTGCCATTTTGACACCTCTGACTTAGTGACTGTGTCTCATCTCAGAAGTGAAGTAGGCATACACCAGTATCTGGATTTATTTTTATATTTTTATTCCACCTTTATTATTTTTGTAAATAAGTGAAGGTGCCAAACATAACCAATAGTCTTTCCTCCTCCTATTTTCCTCATAACAAAAACCTTGTGAGGTGGATTGGGCTAAGAGAGGGTGACAGGCCCAAAGTCTCCCAGACAATTTTCATGCCAAAGACATGACTAGAAGGCATGACTAGTTTCTAAGCCAGCATCTAACCCACTGCCCCAAACTGGATGTGGTTGATTTAGAAATTTCAGGGCTGTTGGCATAACCAGGAAAATTAAAACTCCTGAGATGAAGACAGTGACAAATCACCTCTATGTGCTCTTCTGAAGAATATTACATGGATGCAATCACCAACAGTTAAATTCAACTTGAGATGTCTTTATTTTAGAACTGCAGGAACTACTGGCCAATTCCATAAACAGAATAAAAAAAACCTAAAAGCAGGTCCCACCAACTTCAGTTATTTCATAAATTTCCTGGAATGGAAAAGGTCAATGGGGGCTGCTATTAAATGCTCTGACTTGTGTGGCAGTTGCATCAAGCAGGCATAAGGCTGTAAAATTATATATGGAGCAGACATCATAGGGAGAAGTAAAAAAAAAAAGGAAGAGAAAATTTGGAGTACTAGGTTAGGACTGATTAGTCAAAATACTTTCTTGAACTTCTTAAATAGTGCATTGATGATCAAACCCATACCAATGATTAGATCTGAGGCTTATGAAATAAAAGCCTTCAGATCAGTGTCGGGGAGTGTAGGACTCAATGTAAAACGTATTTTGCCCCATTTACAGATTGCTCTATTTTGACCAGATATAATTCTTGAGTAAGGAAATTGAGACTGCATTTGTGTCAATGATGGCAGGCAGTAGAATTCCATCATGCTTCTTATCTTTCCTCCCAGCTGTGCATATTAGGCTTCATGCCAAGGAATGTTGAAAGTTTGGGAAGAAGGGAGAGAAGGGGAGCTAGCCACCAGCATAACATGAAAGCAGTTATCTGTGCAATTTAAGCTTCCTTGTTATCTCAATAAAAAAGGAACAGACCTCTCAATTCAGTTTGACTTTTGATTACCATGTTGTATTCTTGGTTAAATGAGGAAGATTGATTGCAAATACTGTCTGTGATTTACTTTCCAACTATCCTGTCCACCCAAATCCCTGTAATTTCTTAGTGGCCTTTCCCATCCAAGAAGTTTCTTCAGCTCTGACTGGATGGTGGGGAATGGAAGGATCCACAACATAGTCCTTTCAACAGTTCCAAGAACTGCTGAATTCCACACTCATTTACATTACTCAGGTGACCCTGATGTCACAGACATACCTCCAGATGGCCTCAACTACTCTCTAAAAGAATGCAGATGACCAGATATCTGCAAGGAATATAAATCCTTCCATTCCCCACCATCCAGTTCGAACTGAAGAAGCTGTTTGAAGTGAAAAATCTTCAAAGAAAAACAAGAAAGTCCAGTTGCTCTTGAAAAAGCATTTTTGGGACTCCCATCTAACTGCTAACCAGATCTTGTCATTATTATTACTATTAAGGAACAGCCAAAAATAGTGGGTACTGACACTTAACTAGGCAGAAGAAGCAATAACCATGTAAGGGTTATTATGTAAAGGGAAAGGCCATTTCTGACCACCGCTGCAACCGCCTTCAGGAAAGGGAGTAATGGCCAACTGGGGAGGAGAGATGCAGCTCTCCTCAACCCTGCAGGCAGTCTCCCCCCACTTCACCACCTCTACGGGGTGGTTTAGCCCCAAAGCCAGCCGGCTCGGGGCGCTCCAGTGGCAAGCATGGATCGAAGCCTCACAGAGACGAGGTTTCGGTCTGTCATTGAAGAAGCTCAAACCGGAAGCTCCCCCTTCTGATTATCTTATTATCTTGGCTGCAGGTGGCAATAAAGACATATTGTCACCCCAGATGCCTTCACGCAGATAAAATAATGCAACACATTTCTCTGCCCACTCTTAAATGTGTTAAGTCCATCAAAATCAATGGAATTTATTTCTAAACAGTAAGCACATATAGCATGTGTTCTATATACGCCAAATGTTGAGATGTATTGCTGATTGAGGACATTTTTCTGATGGCTTTTAAATGCTTAGTATTTTTTTTTCAAAGAGACCAGCTGTTCAGGATCCCAAGATGTAATTATAATTTGATATTCCCAACCACATATTTTTAATAAATGCAGGTTTCCCACTTTTATTTTCCCCAACGATTCCATTTTTCAGTGGGTAGCGTGTGGGTGTTGATTGCCCTACTGGAACCTCTAAGCTTCAGAGAAAAACATTTGCTCTTCTGAAAAGTATCGGGTTTTCATCAGACTACAAAAATTTTCTCAAATCCCAGTAACAGAAAAATGAAAAATAGAGACACTGAGAGCAACTGCTGCAAGAATTATAATAACACAGAACAGCTAATACTCGGAAAGTAACAATTGTTTCTTAATCAGTATCAAGAGTCTTCCTGGTAGACAGATAGGGGCAGGAGGTCATCTTAACATGCTGATTTTCAAATTCTGCCTCTTGAGCCATCAGAGATGATGAGAGGTTTCTTAATGGTAAATTGACTAAAGTGATCTCACTTAGTTTGTCTTCCCCAGTAAAATTTGGCTGTGGAAGATTTCTGAATCTATATCCCTCAAGGAGCTGTAATTAGCTTGCATAGCATTCTTTGTGATACATATTCATCATAGAAAGACCTTTATATGGTTTTTAATATCAATGTGTAGCATGATATGCATTATGGATATATTTCCCATCAAGCTAAGTAGGTGACAGGCTGTGGCGGTACAGGGTAAGTAGGTGGTTTGGCCAAGGTGACAATAATTTTTCACAGCTGTCCTTCCTGCATATTATCCTCCCCACCCTGGCCCTGCTTCCAACATGGATAAGATCAAACTGCAGGCAGAAAGGAAGGGGAAATCCTATTTGCTCTCTTATATTCTGAAGTTTGGATAGGGCAAATTGGATGGTGGAAATCAATATCTATGGACTCATTATCATTGGCTTATTGAAGAGTGTAACTTAGAATGCAAGAGGAATAAATAGTACAGAGAATGAATGATAAATAAATACCTTGTGAATCTGGATAAGTTACACATAATATAAAAAATGAAGTCAGGAGGTTAATTGGTAGGATGTTTACTATAGGGGAAATACTGGAGAAATGTTAACATATTCAACTGCTGGTAGAAGGGTTATGTGTAGCCAGTTGCACATTACAATTAATATTTGCCAAATGATGCAAAAAACCATAGCTTGCTATCCCCATCTTATTATTTGGAAATCAGACTGAATACGTCAAGATAAGTAAAAGTAAGTTGAACACTATCAAAAAGACACAGTTCTGAAAATAACCTATTCCTGTGCCATTTAGGGCTTTCAAGGGGATAACCAACACCTTGAATTGTCTGTAGAAGGAAACTGGGAGCTAGTGCAGCTCATGCAACAGAGATATAACATGGGCAAATCTAGATAAATGGAGTCCTACATGTGTAGCTGCATTCTGGAATGAATTGGAGCATAAAAGAATGTTCTGTATTTAGCAATAGCACTTAGACTTATATACTATTTTATAGTGCTTTGAAGTCCTCTATAAGCGGTTTTACAGAGTCAGCCTATTGCCCCCAACAATCTGGGTCCTCATTTTACCCACCTTAGAAGGCTGAGTCAGCCTTGAACCTGATGGGATTTGAACAGCTGATAGTCAGCAGAAGCGCCCTGCAGTGCAACACTCTAACCACTGCGCCACCGAGGCTCTTTGCACAACAATTAATTGAAACACAATTTATAATGTTCTGAGTTGGCATGATGCTCTAGCCCATAAAGTAATCCCACAGGTTAGGTTTGCAGAAACCATCAGGTAAACCATGATTAACTAGTCCGTTGTCCGGGATGCCATGCAGCTCAGCCAAAGAAACATTAAATGAGACATTCTCCAGAACCATAAGAAAAGATTACTTCCTTGCCAAGAGGTTTTCCCCTTCTCACCATCCTCCTTTTCTCTCTATGGTAACAACTCCTCTGAGCTACAAACCAGATAAGAATCTACTACTACTTTGTTTTGGTCTCTACATCATCAGGCCAAAAAGAATTAGGCTGAGAATACTTCCTCCATACCAAAGACACCACTGTATATTTGTTCACTGTCTTTGGACAACTGATCATAAGAGAGACAAGTGACTCTTTCTCTGACTCCTCTGGACTGTTCCTCCAAGTGGTGGCATGATAAGAACTGGGCCCCAACAGCTCAGTCCTTTAAGGAGCAGAAAGATTACCCACAAAGATCCTTAGCTTTTTGAAATAGATCATGCAGAAGATTTCAGAAAAACTGCATGTGACTCATTGTGTTTTCCTTCTAGACCAAAGAATTGACTTGACTAACTTCTTTATGGAGCAGACAGGGTTACTGTGCTAAGATTGTTATAAATAACTACTGTACTTGAAAGATTTTTGTTTGTGCTCTCTCTCTCTTCTCTCTCTCTCTCTCTCTCCCCCTCCCCCTCCTCTCCCCCTTTTCTGTAAAATGTCAGCCATTTCTTAATGAGTATGGTAGTGGTGGTGAATTTCACATGTTTCTCATTTCTGCATAGAAGCCTGAGTGTTAATGGTGTGGGCTTTGGAAGTTCTCTGCATTGTGAAGTATTATGCTTCCTGTCTGGAACAGACAAAAACCAGAGTGGAACATTAAGAGCAAGTGAAAAAGGCATCATGTAACTAGCTGCTTTCAGTAGGCATGATTGTACTATGTAAATATGAATGGCATGGATTATGTTAATGTTGTGGGATAGAAGCTTTGATTAGCCTTGCAAAAAAAGAGTTCCTATGCAGATCCTTTGGAGAAAGGGGGAACTGAGATACTAAAAATAATATATATTATTCTTCAAGCTACCATGAAACTATCTGAAGATGGAAATTGATTGTCGTTGCCAAGTCTGCAATGAGATAAATTTGGGAGACCTGGTTCCTAATTCTAATGGAAGATTGGTATGCCCTATTTCTTTCTCTTCGTAACTGTGTACTTATTCTGGAATATGTAGACAGTATACATGTTTTTATCCATAAATCAAGGAGTTCAATAAAATAAGTCATATATATTGAATGATCCATTGTATATAACCCTGTTTGAAATTATTCGTTTGGTAAGTAAATATAGCTTTCCTCCTGAGAAAGTTGGTTTTGGAATCTGGGAAAGACATTTATGCTTCCAAATTTGAATGCGGAGAAGTTACCCCGAAAGCCTTTTTTTCTTTGCCAAAGCTCACCCACAAAGTATTCATCATCTTCATATATTTTCACTTTCTTTAGATAAGTGGAGCCTAGTGGTTATGAATTGGAGGAAAGTGTTCTACAAAAACAAAACAGGACCTTTGCCATATTCCTGGCTTATATTGGCCATAATGCTCATTGAGTCTAAAAGCTAATAACTATAAGAACATCGATTAATCCTCTGATGTAATGAAATGGAAACAATATGCCTGTGATGGCGAACCTATGGCATGCCTAATTTTCGGCCTGTTTGAGGCCTTTTTTCAGCCTCCCAGGGACTTGAGGAAGGCCTCTGCAGGCCTTGCGGGCCAAAAAATAGGCCTGTTTTGTCAGTTCCTGTATTTCCGGAAATACTGGAAGTGATGAAATGGGCCAATTTTTCGACCTGCAAAGCCTGCAGAGGCCTTCCTCAAGCCACTGGGAGGCTGAAAAAGGCATCAAACAGGCTGAAAATCAGCTGTGAGGCACAGTGCAGATAAGAGGCCGTGGCAGGGATTGTGCGCGCATGTACAGGGAGTGTGTTGGGTGCTCACGTTGCCTTCTGGGTACTGGCATGTAAGTGCGCAAGCGCAAGCATATCCACAATTTTTGGCACAGGAGCCCAAAAAGGTTAGCCACCACTGCAATATGCTTTCCCAACCAATTGCTTATGGCAAAGTTTTCAGAGCACTGTTTCTGAATTGCTGCAAAAAGACTTTTAATGTCTTTTGGTCTGAAACATCTGCCTACTGGAAGCGAAAGGGAATAGAAGAGTAATTATTACTTGATTCTTTACTCAAGGGAAGATGGGAGCAGAGGTGTTCTCTTGGCATTCAGTGATAGGGTGGTCAAGAAGGCAATGCCAATTGATATGATTAAAACAACAGACAACCTGGGGCGGGGGAGACACTGTGGACTCTTCTCTCTGAGGAAGTTTCTTATAAAAAGTAGTTGAAATAATGGCACACCAGGCAAATCATTCTGGATTGTAATGCTCATTCATTTGCATTCACAGAATCCTCCCAAAGCAGAGGTGGTATTCAGCAGGTTCTGACCAGTTCTGGAGAACTGGTAGTGGAATTTTTGAGTAGTTTGTAATACTTTGTCACTGTTGTGGGAGAATTACTTTATATGAACTCCAGTTTAATTGACTCCCGGAATATTCCTGACCAATTCCTGTACCTAGATCAGAGCAAGCACACAGGCCATTCAATGAAGCTACCCAATTATCTATATATATCTACATCTACTTCTTGATGTTTATTCATTAAATGGCAGCAAAATTAAATATTTACCTTTCTCTGTTGGACGAATCCTAGCATTGTAACGTCCACATACCTTTTAATATGCTCTTTCCTATTGCAGTTTTCTTCATTTGCATTATTCAAAACATGTTGATAGGCCTCCAGCTTGGCAGTTATATTCTTTTTTTTTTTTTGAAAATTAAAAACATTCATATTTATTTTACAGTTTGCAAGATCTTTTTTTTTTTATTATAGCCTTTGATTTATGTCATATATACACCTATTCTATACATATATCACTATCTCATTATTATCAGTTAAAACTTTTCTCTTATGCCTTATGATATATAATTTATCTATGATTAATCCAATTATACCAACAATTCCAACTATCATAATATTGTGAAGTATCTTTGTTTTTTAGTGCCAGAGTCAGTTTGTCCATTTCTGCGCATTTTGAAATTTTATCAATAATCACTTCATCTGGTGGAATTTGATGTTGTTTCCAGTATTGTGCAAAGGCTAATCTGGCCGCAGTTAATATATGTATTGTTATATATTTAGCTTTTTGGGAAATTTGTTTGTCAAAGATCCCTAGTAGGAAGGACTCTGGTTTATACTCGATCTGCTCTTTTGTAATTTCTTCCAACCAAGTTTGGATTTTCTTCCAATAATTTTGGGTTTCTGTGCATGTCCACCACATATGGAAAAAGGTTCCTTCTTTTTTCTTACATTTCCAACAATACGGACTCATGTTGGGGTGCATCTTCGCTAGCCTCGAAGGAGGAAGATGCCATCTATAAAACATTTTATAAAGATTTTCCTTGTATGCTACCGATTTTGTGATCTTATTATTCCTGCCCCAAACTTTTTCCCATTCTGCTAGTGTAATACTACGTCCTACATTCCGACTCCACGCAATCATATTCCCTTTTACAATTTCTTCTTCTAATTCTGTTTCTAGTAAATAATTGTAAAATTTTGTTATGCTTTTTTTGTCCGGTCCTAATAAAATCTTATCTAATTGTTGAAGTTTGTTGTTAATTCCAAATTCTTTCTTATCTTGTTTGTACCTACTTTGAATCTGAAGATAAACCCATTGATCAATTTTTAGTCCCTGGTCCTGAATTTCCTGCCTCGATTTCAAATTTCCTTGTGGGTCGGCAGTTATATTCTTAGGAGAAATTTAATCATAAAATTTAGTTAAACGACATTGGTAGTTTTCTGATAAAAATTTAATAACAATTCCTTGATAAAATTACCGGAAATGTTTGTACTTTGTTTACTAGATTTCAAATAGAAAAATGCCCTGACATATAACAGAACAATAGAATAACAGAATCATTAAACTAAGCTTCCACTTGCTGATAATTTCAGATTCATGAGTTTGCTGAACTTTGAAGTTTTATCTACAAAAATATAAAGTTGGTGTCACGACTCCAATGAGGAACAGACTAGAGCTGAGACAGCTGAGATGCAATACGACCATAGTCTTTTAATTACCTTACATTGACTGTGTTACCATGTTGGCGTTATGATGAAAATTCCTCCAATGACTGACATCAACTTCCTGACAAGGAGTGGTGCAATAATGATGATTCATGGCTGTATGTCAAGAGGGTGATGGTGTAATAATGGTGCGGGGCAAATGGGGGATGGGGTGAATTGTCACTGGAGTGTATGGAATCATCGAGCAGGGGAAAGGTACAGTTACCATGTTTCTTTAATTTAAGGATGTCTGATGTTAGGCAGTGAAGGCAGCCGGAAGGTGGTTATAGTAATTATGTTATTATCTAAGATATAACATGTATAAATACACCTCTGGGTTGCAACGAAAACCAGAGCTGACTTTAAACATAATTTGATCGCTGTTACCTGTTCTTGTGGTTTGGGAGACAAATAAAAACTTCACTGAAGCTACACGAGTGAGTTGGTATCTTATCGTTCACCCCCTCAATATCAGATGAACAGCTGACAGTTGGTTTATTTAATCAAGGCTAGAATAGATATGTTGTTCTCTCTGGCAACACCTAATGAAACTTTTGTTGACATCAAGAATGAAAAGTTGAGGTTTCATGCATTTGTTTACTGATAAAAGATAGGATATGAGAAGAAGAAATTATTTGTTGTGCTTTAAGAGAAGGTGATAAGTTACTGAAATTGTACTTGTGATGAAATTACTAAATTAAAAAAAGGTAAGGCCTTCCTCACCATAAAAAAATTAACATAATTATATCGTTGTGTTTAAACAGAAGTTATAAACAATATTTGATTTTATTATAGGACTCTTGGCATTCAGCGAGCTGTAGAGAAAATAAATACATTCTTATTAATGAAAACAACAAAACACCAAAGAAGCAAAAGTGAATTAATGAGAAAAATCTGCTGAGTCTACATAAAAGTAGGTAAACATATTTGAATATTTGTAATATTGTCAAGAGGATTAACATAAGACCTTATATTTAAACTATTTTAAACTAATATGGTACTGCTGATTATTGAATAGTGACTTTTTGACTCTAAGACATCTTACCCTAAGGCAGGGGTATCACGTGAGGCATTGGGACTTTTTTCCCCTTTGCTAAACAGGGTATGGCCAGCACGTGATACATCCAGCCCATAAATTTGTCAGCCCTGCCCTAAGATATGTCCCAGCAGAATGAAATATTTATATTCATACTTTGGGGATGAGAAAGGTGTTAAAAAGAATCATTATAGCATTGTTCCTTGAATCGAGATACATATAGGTTGTAAGGAACAGGCCTGAAAGAGCATTCATTTAAAATAATACAAATGTTGGAAATTAAGGCCATCTCTACACCTGACTTTAACTCTGGACTAATGGCTTTATTGAATTAGATTATACTGTATATTGACCTTTGTATGCTGAATACTCTGCAGAATCCATAATATGAATGCACAGTGCTTTAATAACTTCGTATCCAAACTGCATGACAGGAAAGCATGATTTCTTATAAAGAACATTAACTTGAAAAAGAAACGCATTGTTGCATTCAGATGACTGAGTAGAATCTGCGGAATATTATTAGATGCACCTTATCTTTCTGCAGAACAAATTATGGTAACATAAAGATCTGGTTTTGTAATCAAGGTTGGTTTGTCCTTGATTATAAAGAAGCAATTGACAGGACTAGTTTTTAAAAATCCACAGGGTGTTAGCATTGAAACAGCTATTAAGAGTTGTGTCCTCTTCCCTTAATAGAAAAATAATCATCATGAAACATGTTTTAGCAAGATAGCAAGTATTACATTGAATCCATTCACATATTCTGCCCGTGTTTCCTTATGATGTCAAATGTATTAGCAGAGGGAAACTATCCTGATCATAATATGGGAATTTGGATAATTGAATTCTTGCTAGCTGACATGGTGAAGTACTGTGATGGATTGCTGTAAGTATGGCTGTTTTTAACATTCTGCCTTACGGGAGAAGCCTGATGTGAGGTGAATTTCTATAAGGATGATAATAAATTGATGTTTGCCTGCTGTGAACTTTATCTTGAAATGCTTGGAGGTAAGAGATAATTAATCATTAAGAGCTACCAAGAAACTGGAATCAAGTAGGGAAGCCTGAAGAAGAGTCCATTTGTTACTTCTGTTCTTTTGCAAAGCCACTTTGGTAAATTCTGGGAATGATGGCCTACGAATGTTTGTTTAATTTCCTACTCATCAATGTACATTGGGAAGGAGAAATAGGATTATATGTCCTGGACTAGAAAGAAGGTAAGAAAAAGATAATGTTTTTCTTTACCTGTAAAGTGGAACTCTAGATAAGAAATAGGTGCCATTCATAGGAAAGTTGAAGGGTATTTGCCCCTAACAATGTGGTGAATAGATTTGACTTGTCTGTGGTATAGATCAGCAAGTTGAAATAAGTGGAGAAAGATTAAGCTGAGAGTTCAGATCACTTTGTTTAGCTTAATTCTAACAAGTAGAATATATACTCCTTCTTTGGAAATGGGAAAATAAATGAGTGCATTGTATTCTTTAAAGTAACGCCATTGTATTAACATATTCAATAATGCTAAATTTTATTTTATTTCCTATTTGTAAGTTTGAAACAGTGATGTCTATGCTGGCTTGGGCATGTGAGGATGGCTTATGGGCGGATTCTGAAAGACCCTCCTGTATGGAGAATTAGTGCAGGGAAAGCGCCCTAGAGGGAGACCACAGCTGCGATATAGGGATATCTGCAAGAGGGATCTAAAGGCCTTGGGAAAGGACATCAACAGCTGGGAAACCTTGACCTCTTATGGTTCAGCTTGGAGGCTAAAGACACAGCATGGCCTTCTCCAATTCAAAGAGGAACTCATTCGGCAGACTGAGGCAAAGAGACAGTTCAGGAACCAGCAAAATCTGGAGACTGGAAAGAGGACAGACTGTTCTCATTGTGGAAGGGATTGCCACTCTCAAATTGGCCTTTTTAGCCACACTAGATGCTGTTTTAGGACCTCTTTTCAGAGCATGATGCCATAGTCTTTTGAGGCTGAAGGATGCCAAGATATTTGTAAGTATAATCTAATTTCTGCAGCTATGGTAGAGCAAGTATGTATAACCTTATAAGTGCCAATTTTTACAGCAGTTGGATTGGACAGGAGCATGATCAAAGGACATGAAGAAAGTTCCCAACTGCTTTGCAGGATGACCAAACAGCAATGATTCTCTTTTAGAAATGCTGAACTTCCAAACATAAAGGGTTTTGTTTGTAGTCCAGAATAGGGACCTGACTGCTAACTCCCCAGTAACTACCACATGAGACAATCATGTTTGTCTGATTTGATCATTTCTGCTTTATGCTTTGAGTAATATAGCATCTAAGGATAACATAGAAATGTAAGGAACATATAAACTCAAATTCTAACAGGGTCCCTTCCTTTAGGGTAAAAATATCGAGCTGATAGCCAGGAAGAATGGAAGAACAACTTAACTATTATCTATCACAGATGTTGAGTTAATTGGCATCCTGCATACAGATGTTGAGATAATTGGCATCCTGCATGTCATTCTGCAAATGTTGCCAGATTTGTTAGATTTTAAATTAACATTAGTAATAAGGCCTGAAGAAGAAAGTTGATGGCTAGTATCCAAAATATTTCTTAAGTAACACCTGGCAAATGTATAATTATTCTAGAAATCACTGAAAGATGTGCAGCATGGTAGTCAATATCTTACTGAAAGTTCAGTGAGAACAAATTTTATTCAGTTGATACTTAGCCCAATGTTTCTCAGGTATGTTTAAGATATGTTGACTTCAAGTCCCAGAATTTCTCAGCCAACAACTTAAAGCAGCTGAGGTTGACAACATTGCCCTACCTAAATTTATCTGGATCTAGAATCTAAGCAGGGTCTGGGATAGTAAGGACTTGGATAGAAGATAAATGCAAGTTGAAATAAATGGAGTTGGATAGAAGATAATTAGGGAATACTGATGTTGCAGATTAGACCAGGAAGTAAAAGAGTCATCTTAAAAGAAGCAATGGCAAACCACTTTTGCCCAGATGCATTCCTGCAGTCACCAGCAGTCAGGTGAATTGAAAGATTCCTGACCACAACAGGGATGGAGATGTTTGGTAGAGGAAATATAATGTATTATTAGAAGTAGTGAGATAATAAGTTTAACATGTAGGAAACATGAGAAGATGGTCTAATCTTGTATCATGATAACTTTTCTATAACTTTTTATTTTTTTATGATAATTTTTACCATCTGCTAGTCTCCAGACCTGCTGGATGGCATGAGTTATAAGAAATGTACTTCAACATGTCTGAAAGCTACCTTGAACAAAGTATTTCAGAAGATTGTATTACAACAGTCCAGGAAAACCTAAAAAGATAAGAGTTTTTTTTAAACTTGCTTCTGATAGATGTAGTCTGGATGCTTAGATAATTTATTCTGACTAGAAGACCCCTCTGAAAGGAGAAGCTAAATCAATGCTTAAGCAATAGATTTTAAAAGAGTCAAATAGTTTGCTTTTCCATATATATATATATATATATATATATATATATATATATATATATATATATATATATATATATATATATATATGTGTGTGTGTGTGTATGTATGTATGTATGTATGTATATACTATATATATTCTTTCTGTTCAATAATGTCACTGAGATTCCCTGCTGTTTTCCTGGCAACTGGTTCAGACAGAAAGACAGACAGACTGAACAAATACTAATTTTACTGCTATTTCTCTTTTTCTTGTTTTCTTTCGCATTTAAGTTAATACATTTAAATAAATTTAAGTTAATAAAATGAAGAATTTTAAACAAGTTGTCTGTGCACACAAGATGAATATATACATCCCATCATTTAGCAGTAGAACAATGTAGTGAGTTGTTTTCTGCAGGCATACTCTTTCCCTGATGACAAAAGTGGATTTCTGAATATTAAAATGAATGCAGTTCTATTTTATGGTTGTTCTCTTGAATTAAATAGGCAATTACATTTTTATGGAAGAGATGCAATAGATTGGGTTCTAATTTATTCATTTATATTCCCCCTCCCCACATACGTTCTACATTAACCTTCAGTTTTAAAATTGGAATACACTAAATGTAGGAAGTAATCTAGCAGTTTGTTCATGGGCTGGAATTAACATTCCTTTAAAACAAGTACTTTAGCCTTTTCCAGATTTTTGTCAACCCATAGCCCGAAGTTGAGTTGAAGCTCTATTGTAGGGCTGTCCAACTCCCGGCCTGCAGGCCAAATGCATCACATGCTGGCCACACCCACGCCTGGTTTAGCAAAGTGGGGAAAAGTCCCAATATGTCACATGACAATGCTGTGACGACATGAGTTTGATACCCTACTCTATTGGAATTGAGTAGAGTAATTGAAGTTAATCTGCTTGGGTTCTGTTGAATGCCCAGAATGGATCCTGAAGATACAGTACTATGTGTGAATGATAAAACTGCTGCATCTATCTTGCTTGCTCATCTTAGTAAGAAGGAGGCTCAGAAGTAAATGAGAAGATAATGGGGGGAATTTAGAAATCTTGCTCTTCTCATTCATTTTATGAGGGGTCAGAAAATAGAAAGTACTAATGGTCAGAGTTAAATTCAACCACCTCACACTACCTTGGGAGAGGTAGTAGGGATGATTTGAATCGGTTTGGAGAGGTGGTAGGGACAATTTGAATCAGTTGGCCCCACTCACGCCTGCCCGCCTTCTTCCTTTTAGAGACTGAGCCCCTCCCCCACCGCCACCCTCCAAGCCACGCCCACAGAGCTGGTAGGGAAAAAAATTGAATATCACCCCTGGGTCAAACCCATTTTTACTGTCTGTGCTGTAGAAGGAAAAGGCTGGATCTTTTTTTATTGAACCAAATAAAAACTACCTCCAACCAAAGCAACTAATTGAGAATGATGAGTCTTCTTTTAATTTCCAAAATGAATTCAAGATTGAATCCTAAAATTCTATTGATTTCAGTGGATCAGCTTTCTAATAATAATTTAAAACTCAGGAAGGAAAGCCTCCTTAAATGAAAAGGAATGGATACAGAGCGACTTCAGAAGTAGGAGGAAAATTGATTACATTTCTTCCATAAATGTCTTTAAACAAAATTACATTTTTATCCATATTTGATTTGGAATCATTATTTCTTCCCACCCAATTCCAGTACCAAATTTTATTTTGTGAGAGAATGCAGGAGAAGGGGGAGGACCTCAAAGCAAAGAGGACATTCTGTCCCATAACAGGTCCTGGACCTGTAGTGTTTTTAACATTCTTAATTAACTCTGCATGGACAGTAATTGAAGATATGTCTCTCGGTTGTTCTGAAGAGTTGAATTTGTCCCTGGTGAATACTCTTATTCCTGTTTCCTTGGTCACAGTGATTTGCCATGGGCCTTTCCCAGCATATTTTTCAACTTTCCACTGTATCCTACATCCTGGTATTTTCTAGAGAATTTCCACTCAAACACCAACAAAGCCAAACTTTTAGCTTCAAGCTCAGATAAGATATAGCAGGTATTGCTACATTCTGGGACTCTTAGACGATTTTCTACTAGATATTTATTTATCAATGGCTGTGTGTAACTTCATTTTATTGGCATATGTGCAAATAAGGGAAGTGTTTGATGAATAGAATACCTCTGAGCTGAGGGATGAGGCAATTGAAGTTTGAATGCTTAGAAATGATAACGTTTTCATAGAAAGATATACTATGGAATAAGATCCTGGAGATAATGAATAGAAAAGAGCCTAGCCTTCCCCTACCTGGTGATTTCCAGGTGTGTTGAAGCCTTAATACAGTGCTTCCCAAACACTTTCCTTTATTTATCCAAATCTGCTTATTAGAAAGTCCTTTTTATTCAATGTAGGTAAAACACTTTATGAATTTAAATATCCCTGTTATGATTGGGTAATGGGTTTGTACAGAATTTTGGATAAATTACCCAGGTTTGGGAAGTACTTCCACAATGGCTAAAATAACAGGGAATTCTGGAAACTCCAATCTTCATCTGGAAGATACCCAGATTCTGCTAAAATATTCCCGATGTATCCTTGATTTTTGCAATTTGATTTCTACAAAAAAAGCTCTAATGAAACTGGGGTTAATCATGTTAGTTTTGAATGAAATGGTGCTCTTAATACCTTTGATTGGTTGCAGTGTACATTAAGAATCTATCTAGTCTTAGCTTATTTTTTTTTAAAAAAACCATAGTTCTCTCTAGTTTTAAGGAACTTAATCCTGTTTTTTTTATGTATGCTAATTCAGTTTTAAAGCTACTCTTGATAATTACTAGTTGTATTATCCTGTAGTTACTGGTGAGATTAGATTTAGTTAGTAACACTATAATAATCTTTTTTTAGTTGCTTTAAAAACTGCTCAAACCAATGTTTAAATTACTTAATTGTGGTGATTATAAGGAGGGATTCTTTTTCCAGATAATTAAATACATAACTAAATAGGCACCAAATTGGCATCAAATAAGGCATTTCTGGTCCAGGAGATAAAGATAAATAAGTAGTTTTTTTAATTCTCTGGAATGTACTTAAGGTTTCCAGTTTTCCAGTGATATTATGGATGGAAATATGCTTACAAAGGGATGCCTTTGTCTGCTAAGCAACTACATTTGGCAGGATCCAGGAGATGTTTTCTGTTGTGATGGTGCCAGCCCTTTGGAAGATCACATTGCCTCCCCAGTGAGACTGGCACCCTTCTTGATGTCCTTCTGGAAGTCTCTTAAAACTTGGTTATGTCAATGGACACAGATAAACCACCAAGTGCATCAATGATCCTCTAAAACAGGGCTGTCAAACTTGCAGCCTGCGGGCTGGATGCGTCATGCGCTAGCAATGCCCACATCTGGTTTAGCGAAGGGGAAAAAAGTCACGATATGTCACATGACAACGTTGTGATGACGCGAGTTTGACACCCTGGCTTTAAAAGGATGCAAATGACCAGCTGTCTGAAAGGAATATAAATCCTTCTATTCCCTATTATTCTGTCAGAGCTGAAGAAGCTTCTTGGATGAGAAACAAAACATCTTCACAGAAAAACAAGAAAGTCCAGCTGCCACCTTAAAAAGCAGCTTTGGGATAACAGACTTGGAGGCTTCACCAAAATGGAGTTTTAATGATGTGGCTACATTTGAGTGTAACATCTATGCTATTTTTACCTTTTAGGTTTTTTTAATTATAATAATTTTTATGTTTTAATATTATTTTTCTAATTATTGCTTTTTATTTTATTGCACATTGCCCAGAGTCAGGTTTCTGTGGGGTGGGCAACATGTAAATATCATAAATACATATCCAAAGAGTAGATTAGAAAGGCAGTTGGTGGTGGCAGGATCCTACTTTGGCACCTATCCATTGCTTGGAGCCACAATAACACTTCATTTCATTTAACAGAGCTGTCTTGGATTTAGGGGTACATTACTATTTTCCCACTTATGACCACTCTCAAAAAATGCATTTTGGTAAAATTAACGAATGCACAGCCCAGCAAATTAACAGTGTTCACAGTGAGGAATCTGACACTGGGATAAATGAAAGCTTGGTTTGAAATTCATGGGATGAAAGAGAGAAGAGTAGGATAATAAAATGGCCATAACTAGGAATAAAATGATAAATCCTCAGAGTATTCCAACTTTAAGAAGTCTGCAGGGGCACTTCTTAATTATTACTGTACAGTTCATGCTTCAGCATGTTCATTAAAAAAAAACCAGCATTTGTGCTTATTAGAATAATGTAGACTCCAACTGTGATTTTTCTAGCAGACGAGTCATATTTATTACCTTGCCATTTTATTGTTGGCAACATAAATGGTTTGCACTAGTGATCATTGCTTCACACTTCCCATTGATTAATGTAGTGCAAAAATAACTGTCTCTACAACGCTACCACTTTCACACGTATTGGCCACACTACTTATGTTTCTGGGTTTTTTAGATAACAAAAAAATGTTGTGCTACACACAGCAAACTTTCATCCCACCTTGCATTTTTTGAACAGTTTTATGTTTTCCTGCCAAGATAGTGATCCTCATATAACTTCTTTTTGTGACCTCTCAGCTGACATTCAGGTTGTGCCTGCTGCTTAAAACAGTAGCCGAAGAGTGAATCTTAACCATGCCTTTTTCTTGAATGGGAAAAGTTTCTTAAAATCCCTTTTCTGAATTATATCCTCTTCCTCCCTCCCTTTAGCTATTTACAGAGTTTCAGTTTCTAATGTACCAGGATATTTATAAGAAAGCCCTTGAGAATTTGGAACTATATGCAGAGAACACCATTAACAACATACTGGGTGAGGAACATTCAAATTGATGTTGTTTATGAAAAAAAAACATATATATACTTGAAATAATATATTTGGAAATGTATGAAAACATTTGGAGATAGTATAACAGTTTGGAATTCAAAACTTTAAATGAACAATATTCAATCATAATTTTAGAAAATCTAAACTAAAATTAGCAAACTTCGCCTCCAAAAGGGCACTGGGAAATAGCTTTTCATCCCAGATTCATTATGTTGTATTCTAAGTAGAATCTAAACCAGTGTTTTTCAAACATGGCATCTTTTAAGATGCGTGGACTTAAAACTCCCAGAATGCTGGCTATGGCATTCTGGGAGTTGAGATCCAGACATCTTAAAGGTTGCTAAATCTGAAAAACCTTGATTCTATAGAATTGGGGGTGATGGTTAATTTTTCATTCTAAAGATACCATCATGTGTCACATTAACAATATATGGAAATTATCTCCCATCTTATTATTATATCAAGCACTAAGGAGAAATTCCAAATTTATTCTGCTATGACATTCTTGAAAATTTTTGACTACTGATATAATCCTGGAATTTCTCCCCCTCCTCCCCCCCAAAATCTTTGCCAGATAGGCATACCTTCACTTCTGTCTAATGTGTTGGGGGGAAAGTAGCTTTTCTTTTCATACCTGGTATTAATTAGGAGATATGTAAAGAGCTGGTGCATAGCCTAGACCAGTGCTTCCAACCTTTTGGGCACTAGGGAGCAGTTTTGTAGAAGACAATTTTTCCACAGACTAGGGAGCAACTTGCAACTTAGATCCCTTGCATATTTGTGCAATTTACAGTAGGCTTTGTGCTTCTAATTTAATCTTACACCTGATGATCTGAGGTGGAGCTGAAGCAGTATTGCTAGTGCTGCGGAAAAGCTGTAAATTTAGATGAAATTTTGCTCACTTGCCACTCACCTTTGTGTGGCCCCGGGGGATTGGGAACCCTTGCCTCAGAGAACAATAAACTATTTTTTTTCCTTAGATAGTATCTTTGGTAAAAGGTGTTGGTCGTTAAAATTACTAAAACTATGTGATTGTTTTCCTTTTATGCTCTTTGACAGTAACCTGAAATTCTAAGCAATAATTAATTGCTTAGTATTAAATACAAGGATCAGCAGTTCAGTCTCCTGTTTGGTAATGATCTTATTACTTAGCCAGCTTTTTCAGTTTGTGCGGTCATTTCTGGGTTAAATGATAAGCACCAAGGAAAGAGATGCTTTCTCTTACATAAAGACTGCATTTACTTCTGACATTTCAGAATGCAATTGTTCTCTGGGGGTGGGTGGGTAGTAATAGTTCATTAAATACAAAGCGCCAAATAATTCTAAAGAGAGCCAGTTGCTGTTAGAATATATGGAATTGTACTGTTAGAAGGCAAAAGCCTCCTTAACACCTTCTAGCCCAATGGTGGGCTGGATAGGGACAGGTATAAGCCTGGTTATGGCCCATGGACCATAAAATGCCTATGTCTGTTCTAGCCAGATAATACTGTAACCTTGGCCATGTCTGACTCCAGGAAAGTCCAGTCACAACATTAAAAAAAACCCACCTGAACTTTTTAGCCAAGCTTGATTTTTTTTTTTTTTGAGGAAACTGATAGGAAGTTGGCAGAAATCAGTAAATCAACCAAACACTACAAAATCCCCTCAAGATATGGAAATCCTTTACAAACATAGCAAGATTCCCCAAACCTGGATCCATCACCCAAGGTCAACACAAAAGATGATAAAATTGGCCAAGGGGACAACCCATTCAGGTAAACATTTCTTTCAGGATACCATAAATTATACCTATTTAAAAACAAAAAATCCTTTCCTCTATGTGACCGCCACCTCCTGCTGCAATGTTAATTAAACAGAAAGCTGGTTGATAGGGTAAATGAGTGGAAAAACCACACAAGCTCAACAGGGTATCTAACCAAGCATCCTCTTTTGTCCATCCAGCTAATTAGTTTCTAATATTTCTCAGATGGGTCTATGGTGCTCTCTGAGCAAGGTCCCCTCATTTCATCCCTGAGCTACAAATATTCTTCTTTATCAATCCCTAGAGGTCAGACTCTATCCTTGGGAGAGGAGCAAAGGAAAGGTTTCTCTATTAAGGTAACTACCTCAAAATTTCAAGTTCCTAGCCTATCTTTTGACTGCTATACTGCACGTTATGCTATTGAAATAATGTCTGCCTCTGTTCCAAGTAACTTATTCCCTGTGTTCTATGGAGGGCCTGGCCTAGATATGAATCCAGAAATTTCTTCTAACAGTGCATAAAGCATGCTAGAAATTGGAAGACTCTTGAGTTTTAGTCTTGCTTTAGACACACAGTCGGGTGACCTTGGGCCACTCTCTCTCAACCCTAGGAAGCAGGCAAGGGCAAACCACTCCTGAGAAACCTCGTCAGGAAAACTGCAGGGGTCAACACTGACTCAAAGGCACCCACTTCCCCCCAAAGGAAAGATTATAAAGAGCCAGTTTAGTGTAATGGTTGATAGTATCAGGCTAGAAATTGGCGGAGTGAATTCTGATGTTGCCTTAAGCATGGGCCAATAATTTTCTCTCAGCCCTGGGAAGAAGTCCAGGGCAAACTCTTTTCTGCCATGAAAAATGCAGGTTGCCAGGAGTTAAAACAGATTCCAGGCACATATACCCATAATTGGTAAATGAATTAGGGGAATAAAGGTAAGATCCTGAATCTGCTTCCCGGTTTTGTAGGTTGAAAATGCAGCATCCTGGCAAAACAGCTATCTTCATGCTATTCTCCTTGCCCTGAATCATCTCATGCCAGGAATTTTCCAAATAGCAGGGCAGGAGAAAGTTATGACCAATTCACATATCTTTGCAGGCAGACTCACAAAGTATATGACATGGGCTAAAGGAGGGGTAGGCGACTATTTCTCTGCTAAGAGAAATGATGCTCTCAAATGATGATTTGAGAGAATGATGATGTTCCTAATTTTTCATTTTTCATCTATGCAAGTCAAGCCAAGATTTGTGTAAACATAGGTTTATGGATACTTTTCTAAACCAGGTGAAAGTGTGAAAAAGTTGCACTAGAAATAAAATCCCATTGAATGTGTGTGTGTGTGTGTGTGTGTGTGTGTGTGTGTAGATGTTCTTTGAGAGAAGGGTAGAAGCTGAGCCATAGCTCTGCTGATCTTCTTGCTTCCAATTGATCTTTGGAATTCCATTTCCCGAAAAACTGTAAAACACACTTAAGCATTTTGGCTTCTCTCATCTTTGAAGGAAACTGTTCACCACAACTTTCAGTGAAAACTAAGACAAATGGAAAAATATGACTGTACTAATATTGATACAAACCAACTGCATGAAAAATGAGTCATACAAAAGTTCTTTCACATTTTGGCAGTTATGAAGCGTAACAATTTTAAATGCAATTTTAAGTGTAAAAAGTCAGAACAAAATATAAAAGATGCAACGTTTATAAAAAAGACTGAACAGAACAATGTAATATAACCCTTAATGATCTTTTTCACATTGCTTTCTATTGCACATGTTAAAGTCAAGTGACCTAACTTTTACAAATTCCTTTTAAATTGGATAGAACTGTTTTAACTTTTCCCTTACTGCTATTTTTAGATTACTGAGTTAATATTCCTGTTCAACCAATTTAATTCTTTATAAAAAGGTGTTTTTTTTACAGTGCAGGATTATTTTTATTCTGCATATGCACATTTAATTTGTATCTCTTTTCATAGAATGAATTAAAGTAATATAATGCAACATGAAATATAATTACATTAACCTTTTGTAGTTCTTATTAATAATTTCATACCAAATATGCTACTGGAAGTATTTCTTTTTCTTTTAACCATGCAAAAATAATTAAAAAAAACAGCACTGATCTTCAGCAATGTTTTCTTAGAATAAACCAACCAGAATCCACAGCAATTTTCAGTGTAGTGCAAAATTAATGAGTTAACCATTTCCATTAACTAACTGCATCCCAAATATTTTTAAATTGTGAACAGTTTCTTATGAAAATGGTCAAATAGGACAAAGAGATTAACTAAGCCCAGTGGGTGAATTCACAAAGTATATATTTTGTGATTCCTTAAAAAAGGCTAATATAACCATGATTCTAATATGTTCCCTTAGTTACTGGTTCCCCAATTAAATTAAGGTGGCTAATTATAGAAAAATTAAAACCACCAGGTTGACAAACTTTACGTACCTGCTCTATTAAATTTTTATCTTGCTAAAAACCTTAAGCACTTCTCAGAAGTGTCCAGTTGCCCTAGTTTTTGGAAAGTATCTTTATTTCATGCACTTAAGACTTTTTCCCTTTGAAATGTTTATCCTAGGTTATCTTTCTATATCTTTGTGCTTTGGCTAAAACATTGGCTGGAGTGCAGATGTTGTCCTGTAGACCTTTTATCAGAGTTCATTATGAGAGTTTTTATCAGCAGCTTTGAACATCAGGATGGAATTGAAGATTTTTAGGGCTGGTCCCAGTTTAATGCTCATTATTTTGACAATGTCTGCTTGAGTCATTAGAAGAAAAGCTTCCCCATCGATTTGCTGAAAGGAAAAACCAAATCTACATGTTAATGACTCCACACAGTTATGAATGTACTTTCAACTCTATAACAATAATTTAAAATGGGATCAATCTATTCACTTCAGATATAGCAAAATGGAATTTGTTAATCTTAAGAGTGAATTGAATTCACCTTGTTCATTGCATAAGAAATATTCCTCAGTGATGCTTATCAACTTTCCCCACAAAGACTGCCATTGCTCCAGCCTTTCTAGTTAGCATAAGTGATTCAGCTATAAGAACAGAGGTCAGGATGGCTTTTGTAAAAGCAAAACAAAAACTATTCCAGAATTCTTTGAGCACTTGTTCAGCTCATGCCAATAAATATCTAGTTAAAAGTTTATTTTAAATTGTATCAAAGGACTAAAGGGATGTGAGGCTAATAGGAATAATTTATCTCCTAAAATACAGAAGCAAGCCAGAAGCACGTTGTTTGCAATATGCAGAAGGTCTATGAAAAAGCTTCAGAAGAAGTGCTCTGGAATATGCTGGAATATGTACAAAGCTCTGCTCCCATTCTTCAAAAAAATTGCATCGCTGAAGCTGTAATTTCTTCTGCCTGTGTAAGCAGGCACAATCACTTCAAGCAAACTCAAGATGAGCTATTTGTGTTGGTTCCAAAGCCTCTTTTCAAAGGATTATCACAGCCTTCATATGCAGCTTCGGAAATCTGTCACATTCCTGCATGCCAATTATAAGTCACTAGTTGAGTTAAAATAGGATCCACAGTAAAGTTATTATACTATATCCCATCCTTCAGAGAAATCTTGGTATTTTAAATTACGGCGTTATAGAAATATTGTTTTCCTAAATGTTCTCTTTATCTTAATCAAGTCAACAATGGCATCAAAGCCCCTGGGTTAGTTTAGTCTTCCCCTTTTTTTCATTTCTTTACAAGTAATAAATATAGATGGAGGACTTCATGTCTTCCTGATAGCATTGAATTACAATTATGAGCACTGCTTACATGCTGGTTGGACTAGAACTAGATTAGCAACATTTTAAAATTCCCACGTCTATTATGTAGGCAATAAATAACATCCCAATATATTGAGTGGGCACAACTGATTAAAAAAGGAGATTAGTATTAATGCCCTATTTCTTTTTTACTGAACGCCTCGCTTTGAAGAATAATTACTCTCTGAAATGTATGTCACGTTGAAACTTTGAACTTGCAAGGCATTTACACATTGCCATATGCATATAACATTGTCACATAATTTAAAGCAATATTTTAGATATTCTAACAAACAATGCCTTTAAAAAATGCATCCTTGATGCAGGAAAGAATAATTCCAATTCCAGTTGAATTTCTAGGGCAAAATTAATTACACATTTTATTTCACTGAAGTCAGTTTTAAGACAATTTGGTGAAACCATGCTGAGAGACTGTCTTCAGAAATGAAATTAAAACAGGGCTGATTTATTGTAGACATATTATCTTTTGCCAGTTAAACATTATATGAAACCCTGTAAGAGTGCTGAACCTTGATCACCCAAAGGACTGATCCACTATACTCACCTCATCTTTGAATACTTTGCCATGCTCCTCACAACCTGGCAAACTCCGAATGAACTCTGAGACCTGCCAAGCAATTTTAACAAAATTAAAAAGTAAGAATAATAGAATAGCTGTTCGTTTAGCTCTTCATCTTGCTTCTAGATGGCAATGGTACTATGGCTTCTTCCAATGTTATAAATAGCAATGGTCAAGCTGTCTAAACTCTATACTCGACTTAATCTTTTTTAGTCTTGTTTAAAGTCCTTGATTTAGAACTATTTTTAGTGACATTTGACATTACAATGGCACTGAAAAAAGTGAATTGTGGCTGGTTTTCTCACTTTTAAGCACTGTATTTCTTCATGGTCATGTGATCAAAATTCAAATGGCAACTGGTATATATTTATGACAGTTGCACACTCCTGTGAGTGATCATGTGCTCACTATGTGTAACCTTCCCAGCCGGCTTCCGCCAAGCCAAGCCAATGGGGAAGCCAGATTCACTTAAAGATTGCATGGTTCACTTAACAACTTCAGTGATCCACTTACTTGTGGCAAAGTTCATAAAATGGGACATAACTACCTTACTTAGTAATAGAAAATTTGGAGCCAATTATAACAGATAACAGATCATCAGAGTTGGAAGGGACCTTGTAGGTCATTTAGTCCAACCCCCGCCCAAGCGGGAGACCCTACACCATTTCTGACAAACGGTAGTCCAATCTCTCCTTGAAAGTCTCAAGTGGTGGTGCTCCCACAACTTCCGAGGGCAAGCTGTTCCATTGGTTGATTGTTCTCACTGTCAGAAAGTTTCTCCCTATTTCCAGGTTAAATCTCTCCTTGTTCAGTTTCCATCCATTATTTCTTGTCTGGCCTACAGGTGCTTTAGAAAATAGCTTGACCCCTTCCTCCCTGTGGCAGTCCCTCAAATATTGGAAGACTGCTATCATGTCTCCCCTGGTCCATCGCTTCACTAGGTTAGCCAAGCCTAGTTCCTGTAACCGTTCTTCATATGTTTTAGTCTCCAGTCCCCTAATCATCCTGGTTGCTCTTCTCTGTACTTTTTCTACAGTCTCAACATCTTTTTTGTAATGTGGTGAACAAAACCGGATGCAGTACTCTAGGTGTGGTCTTACTAAGGCTTTATAGAGTGGTATTAGTATACCTCCCTTGATCTTGATTGTATCCCTCTGTTAATACAACTTAGGATTGCATTAGTTTTTTTGGCGGCGGCTGCACACTGCTGGCTCATATTTAGCTGGTTGTCCACTAAGACTCCAAGATCCCTCTCACAGTTACTGCTATTGAGCCTGGTTTCACCCAGTCTGTATGTGTACTTTTGGTTTTTCTTGCCTAAGTATAGGACTTTACTTTCCTCTACATTGAATTTCATTTTGTTAGATATGGCCCAGTGTTCTAGTCTGTCAAGATCCATGTGGATCTTGAGCCTATTTTCTTGGGTGTTAGCTATTCCTGCCAGCTTAGTGTCATCTGCAAATTTGGTAAGTTCCCCTTTTATTCCCTCATCTAAGTTGTTAATGAAGATATTGAAGAGTACTGGGCCTAAGACAGAACCTTGTGGCACCCCACTGCTTACTTCCCTCCATGTAGACTTAGACCCATTAAGGACTACTTGTTGAGTATGGTTTGCCAGCCAGTTGTGAGTCCATCTAGTGATGGTGCTATCTATTCTACTTTTTTCTAGCTTACTAAGAAGTAGGTTGTGGTCCTCTTTGTTGAATGCCTTGCTGAAATCTAAATATATTATTTCCACAGTATTTTGCTGGTCTACTAATTTAGTCACTGTGTTGAAGAATGAAATAAGATTGGTTTGGCATGATCTGTTCTTAACAAACCCGTGCTGTTCAACCCTAACTGGGGAGCTCTAGAAGTACTACCTGTAACAGCATTTTGTCTACATATCATGCATTCCGCCTCTTCAAATTTACTGATGTAAATAATGTCAATGAAGCAAGATTGCTATTTAGACTCTAAGCCCCACCGCAACTCCATCAATGCTCCTTCCCTGCAGCACGGTCATATTCCTGGGATGAATGATCAAAGAAAAATGGGAGTTATATCCTGAAAGTAAATAGTTCTAGTGGGATCATTCAAGCCATGAAAGTCATCCCTCTGCCCAGCTAAGACAAACAGGCACCTACTGTATATCATGTAACAGCAATATAGGAATGTCTATGGAGATTCTCAGTCATCCAGGTCATGGCTGTCCCAAAGGTGCTTTTTTTCAAGAGGCAACTAGACTTTTCTGGTTTTTCTTTGAAGACGTTTCGCTTCTCACCAAGAAGCTTCTTCAGCTCTAAATGAATGGTGGGGAATGGAAGGATTTATACTCCTTGCCAACAGCTAGTCATTTGCATTCTTCTGCTAAAAGAATGCAAATGACCAGCTGTCTGCAAGGAGTATAAATCTTTCCATTCCCCACCATCCAGTCAAAGAAAAACCAGAAAGTCCAATTGCCTCTTGAAAAAAGCACCGTTGGGGCAGCCATATAGGAAGATGTTGGAGATGAAGGCTCACTTTAGTGACAATAGCAAAGCCATAAAGAATGGGAGAAAGCAATGATAGACCAACTGATATTTTACCAAGAATATTAAACTGATACACAAAATAAAGTGATTGATGAGATAATGCAGGATTATGGCCTCCCAGGTTGGATGGCCTTCAACACACTATTGAGGAAGTGTTGAGGATCTTTTCAAGAATTAATGTTGATCAGTACACAGCTAGAGTAAAGCCTTCAGGACATTCAGGAAAAGAAATTCAAAGTTGCAAAAAACTGTGGTGGAAACATGGAATTTAAGAAGCAAGAACATAAGAAAGCTGAATACAATGAAAGATGAAAGGAATGGATTGTATGTTGACATCTGTAGCACCAGCAAAATGAAATGGATTCTTTCAATCAGAAGAACATACTGTTTACTACTCAAAACATGAAAAAAGAAGGAAAAATGTTGCTTTCATAGGAAGGGAAAACTGAGTAAGTCTGGGAACAGAACATTACAGAGAGTCTAGCAACAAAACAGGCCTGTTTCATCCAAAACACCATGAAAAGAACAATGTGAATTGCTTCCAATTTGCAGGATTAACATTCAGAGTAAAATAGTCTGAAGGAGAAATAGAGCATTCCAAGATTTCCTAAAATATCTCTAGAATGGGGTTAGACATATGTAGAAGGCTGAATCTCCTGAAGAAGATACTTATCTTTGTGACATGTACTAAAATTATCCTGAGCTAAGGTACAAGATGAATATAATCTGCCATTAAACTTGAAATTCAATTTATTGAAATTAGGGTGAGCCGTAAGGAGGCAAATGCAGAGCCAAAGCACTAACACACGTCATCTGTGAGATTGTGCACTCCAGGCAAAGGAATCAGGCATTGGAATCTCTATTCTCTCACTTCTATGGCAGTAACAGAGGGGGAAAAAATGGAAGCAAGCTCTCTTAAAAGCATATTCAGAAAGCGGATGTGATTGCAGAGGTTTTAGGAGCAGAAGGACACCATAAAACAGGGATGTCAAACCAGCAGCGTCATGTAGTCACATGACATATCGTGACCTTTTTTCCTTCACTAAACGGGATGGGTGTGGCCACTGTGACACATCTAGCCCACAGCCCATGAGTCTGACACCCCTGCCATAGAAGGTCAGTAGTGGAGTTGAGTGTGCTCTCACTTTCAGTCAGACCTATTTCACTAGGCTGTACCTGAATAGGGGGAAAGCTACGTACAGTATGCCATCTTGGGTGGTGAATGACCAGTGGGAAGTAAATTTAGCAAATCAATAAAAAGGGCAATACAAAATACCTTTCTCCTGATAAAGGAAGAAAAAAAATAGCCCATAAATAGATCAGTATTCACTTTCACTAGCCTACTTTATTATGATAGATAATAGCATCCCCTCCTAATCACTACTAAAATATAAAAAGGCAAAATAGAAATATGCAATGAATATATCATCACAATGGATTAAGATATATCCTATTCTAATAGAGCTCCATCAAGTAATATTAGCTGATGGTGAATAAAAATTCCATTTTTAAAAATATTTTTATTAAATATATAAAAACATTCAAGAAAAAAAAGAGGAAGGAAGGAAAACAACCAAGGAAATTAAAATAGATGACTTCCGACCTTATTAACAAACCCACTGTCTCCCCTGCCTCTTAAATCTTCCAGAAATCCCTTCATCCTCTTATTTAATTCTTACTCTTCTCAATAATTAAATCCATAAATCATTGTTTCGGTTTTTTTTTTCTTTAGCAAAAAGTCCATTAAAGTTTTTCACTTTTTTAAAGTGAAAATTCCATTTTAAGACATACCTCGTCTGTGCTCCATTTAGAAACTTTACTGGCAGGAATCCCAGCTACTGTAGGAAGGAGCTTACTGTGCTGTTCCCACCGCAATGGAAATGCAGGAATTGTGAGCTTGGAAGATAAAATGACTGGCTGTAGATGGGAACTTCTGCTATTGGTTTCCTTCCTGTCTGCAAGCAATAATAAAACAAGTTTTGTTATTGTACATATGATATGAAGACACTTGTAAAGTATGTTCAGTATAACATACTTGGCCCATTTGACTTATTACTAAATGGCATTAATTAATGAATATATCTATAGAGTATCAGAAATACTCTAATCTGTACTAATTATGTCTGAAATAGATATATAACTACATTTTCTTGAACACAGTTTAAACTACCTTATGTACTTATCTTCTTTGAAAAACAATGGAAACTGCTCAGCCATCATTTCCCCCTGCATTTTGAAAAAACTATACCATTGCTTCAGCTCCCAATGGTAGTTGGGATGTTCCTAGTTCCTTCTCTTAAATATTGCCATCTTATGGGAGCTAGGAAGTGTATCTTTTCGTTCAGTAGCCCCTGCGCTATGGAACACTTTGCCCCCTGAAGATCTACCCTTCTAGTCTTCTGTAAAGCACTGAAAATTTAGGCGGACCTGCAGACACTGGGATGAAGGGATTATACATCAGAAGTTTCACTTGGTGCCAGGATTTTGTTTTTGGTTTTAATAGTTTTAATACAGCTTTTGTGTTGTTTTAATTTTTGCTTCAAAGCCGTCCAGAATTTGTTATATGATGGGCGGTGTATAATGCTGTGATTGTCACTGTTTTTCTTTTTTAAAAATCCTAAGCCTGAAATTTCTCACTGGGCACTCCTGTACAATATTTTGTTCAATTTATCTCCTTTTTATGGTTGTCCATAAATGCCAATTTCACAAACCCACCACACACTAGTCCTGGCTGAACAATTTACTGCAACTTATAACTGGTCACTCACAACCCACCTAACACCTCTACATTCTCCAATGTGAGATTGCTTTTCCTTCCATTTTTACAGATCAAATTCTGCATTCTTTCTTTGTCTACAACTACTAGTTTGATGATAATAAAGATGATGATGATGACATCATCTACTTTGTTAGTATGTTTGTGTTCTGTAAACTGCCTAGCGCCCCGTGGGATTTAAAATAATCCTATGTCTTTAAATAAAAAAATAATTAAGTAAATTCCATCTTTAGTCACTTAGTATTAATCATTATTTGTATGTTTACTTATATCTCTCTTTTTTTTTTAGCCATTATGAACTCCGTAGAATTCAGAGGGACACAGCCTGAATCCATAAAGACAATCTAAAACCAAACAATCTTATGAAGGCAAGCGTGGCTCTGTTTTTTTAATAAAATGTTTCATTGATGAAATTATTCCATAAAGCCAATTGAAAGTATTAATTTGTGTCACTAATTTGTTAAAACTCTTGTACAGCACATATAGCATGAAACAGCAGCTACCTTTGGTTTCATTTATAGATAATACTTCATTTTCCATTTTTCTTTCTTCACAGCCATCTTTCCCAGTGAGTTCTTTGGCGTGCTCTCCCCTAAGTAATACAAAAGCTTCACGTTTAATTATCTGATAATGATAATAATATAGGGCTTTTTTCACCTCTAGCTAAACATTTTATAAGATGTATAATACAAATTATAATGTATCATATATAAAATAAAACATAGAAACTGAAATCAAAGCAAAACAATAACAATTAGTCTGGTTTCATAACCTAATATTACATAATCAATAATAATCAACTTACATAATCAATTTTGCTGGTTACTATATAAAATGGTACAAAACCGAAACCCAATGTATTTCCAACTGCATTGTCTCCCATAAATAAAAAACTCCCCAAAACAATTATATCTTTAGATCTCTAGAAGGCAAGATGATTTCATTAGAGTGGAGCATCATATAAAGTGGGGAGCTGTAGATGTAAGTTTTTTTTTTAAAAAAAAAACCTGTTCCCAGCAGTCAAAAACTAGAAGCATTGTATATTCCTAATCTAGAAATTATAGGAAATTTATCCGTCCATCCAATATATATGACCTCTCATCCATCTAAAAAAAATCAACCTCTGGACAGTGAACAAAGTTAACTGTAGCATTCTATTAAAACTAAAAAGAAACCAACTGGGGTTTCAATAAAAAAAAAAACTTAATTTCCACTTATCACATATATTCACACCAGAAGTCCAGAATTAATATCCCATTCCAATGCCTGGAGAAACAGCCTTCTAAAAGACCAACAGTCACAACCATTCACATATCAGGGGAAGCTGGTTTATAGGGCTGGTGCCATGACAGAGAAAGCACACTTTCTGGGACCCACCAGGGACACTCCTTCACTAGGGGACCCAGAACATACTCATTGTGCCAAATATTGTGAGATGGGTAGAAACCACTAGAACTGGGGAGTCCTGCAAGCAATCTGGTCCCATGCCATGTAGGTCTTTAAAGGAGACCATTAGCCAGAAGCTTACTGGGAACTAATGGAATCTATATAGTAGCAGTGTTACATGGGCATGCCATAGTACACCCAAAATTACATTTGTTGCTATGTCCTGGACCAGCTGAAGCTTCCAAACAGTCTTCAAAGGCAGCCTCACATGGAATACATTACAACAGTTCTTCCAAGAAACATCTAAAACGTGTGTGGCTGCAAGCAATGCCTCTCAATTTAGGAACAGATGCCACAAGTGAACAATGCGTATTTATACAAAAGCTCCTCAAGCTGGAGCCATGAATCCGTTAGAAACTTCTCACTGTGCATCAACTTTGCCCATGGCAGTGTAAACCCATTCAGAGTTAATGATGGAAAACCACTGATTTGAGGGATTGTACAGCCAATTTAGGTTGATCTGAAGCCAAGATTTCTGCAACCAGACCCATACTTTCTCCAGGCATCAGAAAACACCTCATGTGGATGGTCTGGGATAGAGGTGTACAATTAAGTATTATCCTTGTACTGATGACATTTAAGAGGTCAAATTGCTGTGGCCTAGAGGTGAAGCTCTCGCCTCACAATCAGGAGGCTGTGAGTTCGATCCTAGGTAGAGGCAGATATTTCTCTGTGAGCACAATGAGAATATATCTGCTGAACAAAACTCTGCACTGGCGACAGGAAGGGTGTCTGGCCAGTAAATACACAGCTCCATTCAGTTGCACAGACTCCACCCCAAAAGGGATTATGGAGTCATTAAAAGGAGATGATGATTGCACTGATGACATTTATCCCAATGCTGAGGGATGATCTGGATGGATGAGTTTCATGTACATGTTAAAACAGGAACGGGGAGAATCAAGTCCTGTGGCACCCTACAAAGGAGAAAGTTAGGGCTGGATGTCTCTCCATCCTATCACTACTAACTGTAATTGGTTTCAGAAGGAGGAACTACTGAAGACCAGTGACTTAGTGGAAAGTCATTATCATTCTCTGAATGAGTAATTTCATAACGAATGTCAAACATAAAACGTTGGTGTCTGACTACTAAAGATGCAGAGTTGACAACCTTGAAAACAAGCAAGGAAAAACTAGCATTTTTCAGGATAATTTGTACATAATAATTTTCCTGCCACTTTTACACAATATATTCTATACACAGCTGTCAAACGTAAGACATTTCAGATCCTCCAGTTAAATTTACAGTATTCCATTATACTCCAGAAAAATGACTGAACTATTTTCAGGGCTAGGAAATTATGCTAAGCCGTAAAAGCTGTTGCATACTGAAGTGTCATTCCTTTTTAATTAGCCATGCAGATGAAGTAGGAATGTGGGCAAAAGGCAGTTTCTTGCCAGGATTTGCTGGCAGGTGGTACATTTATGTTTATCTGGAAAGAGAAAAATTATCTTCAAACATATCAAGCAAAAAGACAAGTTATATTGGAATTCTGTGTTTGCTATCAATAGATCTGGTGGACACATAAGACTGAGTCATAAAGCAATTTTTATTGTTATAGATTTTAGTTTTTAAGTAAAAATAAAACTGGTTGGCTATATCTCCCTTTGCAACTGCAATCATGTGAAAAAACCAAAAAAGCACAATTAAAGGGCAGATTGACCAACAATTCTATAATTTAACAAATAAAAATGCACTTAAATTTTAATTATTAGATGCTCCATGTTGAAATATAGATGATAATTAACAGTTATCTAATGTCAGTAATAACACAAAGAATTGGGTTCAGTTTTAAAGAAATAACTGCAATAGAAACTAGTCAGTATAAATCCATTATTTAAATTTAGAATCATAAGTATGTTGCAATATTGAAATGTGCAACATTTAAAAAATATGAAGCAGGTAGTCCTAAACAAATGGCTAGTCATTTTATGAAAGTTTGCAGTTACGAAGACCTCAGGATGGGTGCTCTATGCACTTCTGGCCACTGAAATACGTCACGTGCACCTCCCAGTGGACATGTGACTGCACTTTACAAGTTGCAATATCCCAAGGTCATGTGACTAATTTGTGATGTTTTTGTTGGTTTCCAGCATTTTTGCCAGTTTCTGGCAAAAAAATCCCCTGCCCATTCAAAAAAATGGGTTTGCTGAACTTTTTTTAATCACTGTGAAAAGTGTCAGAAAAATTGATCTGGACTGGTGGATGCCTTAATTTATGACCACAATGAGTTGTGACTGAATTTTCTTATGTTGAACAGTATCTACATTCTGGAGCAATGAAAACATTTAAGAGAAACTGGTCAAAACAAAATGCAGATTCACCTACTGTACCTAGACAGTTAAGTATGATGCCCCCTATCATTTGTGGCAATATAAGATCAAATTTATTTTTAATAGTTAATTCAATAACGTTCAGAATATAGTGAAGGAAACTTCAGTATCATTTCACTGACTTCGATTTTTTGGTTAGAATGTGGCGTGAAGTTGGCTACTATGAACTATAAATCACTGTGGCTTAATGTGTTGTGAAGCTACCTAATTCTTAAGCATGGTTTAATATGATCTAATATGATTTAATGTGATCTATGAATGAATGGTATCATTGGTGAACAGCCACTCAACATTTACATGTTCCAGTTTCAGGGAAGCAGTTTCTGGTTACGCATATATGAAGAGGATTAAGCACATTCCATGGGCGGGCTGCTACCAGTTCACCCCAGTTTGGCAAACCGGTAACTAATTTTATCATTTTAATTACCCCATCCCTCCGAGGAGTCCCCATGCGGCCTCTTTTGAATGCCAGGGCCTGCGTGGAGGCTTGGGGAGGGCAAAAACTGGGCCTCCCAGAGGCTCTGGAAGCCTCCTGAGCCCAGGGAAGCCATTTCCCCCCCTCGGAGGCTCAAGGAAAGCCTCCAGAGCTTGGGGAAGGCGAAAAATGGGACTCCTGGGAGTTCTGGAAATGGGCCCATTTCTGGACTTCTGAGGGCCTCTGGAGCCCAGGGAGGCCGTTTCCCGCCCCCCAGAGGCTCGAGGAAAGCCTCCAGAGCTTGGGAAGGGTGAAAAACGGGCTTCCTGGAAGTTCTGGAAACAGGTCCATTTCTGGACTTCTGAGGGCCTCTGAAGCCAAGGGAGGACGTTTTCCCCTCCTGGAGGCTCGAGGAAAGCCTCCAGAGCCCGGGGAGGGTAAAACCTCCCCCACCATAGTACAGGAGGCAGACTAAGCCACACTCACCCAACCGGGCAGAAAACCAGTTGCTGAAATTTTTGAAACCCATCCCTGGCGCATTCCCTTGTGTCTTGGGAAGGGCAAGACAATTTGGAATCACCTGAAAAAATGGTATTACTCAGCCATGAAATAGGACTGAACAGTTGCTTTATTTGCAGCTCTCTGGACTCTGCAGGACAGAGAACTGCAAATAAAGTATCCCTCGTCATCCCTTCAAAATAGCCAACACTGGTTTAAGACTCATGTGTCTGCTTCAGTTTCTGACGCTTCACCTTCGAAGCAGCACATGAACCTGTCAAAAGTTTTGGGCTGGTTCAACTAATAAAGAAATATTTAGGTTGCAGTTGTTGGAAGAAATGTCCATCTGGGTTCAGTCCCAAGTGGGAAGAAAGACATTGGAAACGTAAGGCTCTTTGGAAAGATGATTTAATGGTGGACAGGACCACATGGTTTGAGGTCCTGGGCAACTGAGCACATGGGTGAGAGAGAGAGACAAATTTATACCTTCTCTTGGGCCTTGAATTTGCTTCCTGTTCCTGTGGGAAGGGTATTTATTCTGATTGGTTATGAAACTCTCATGGAGCCATGCAGGGGTAAGTTTGTAGACTGTCTTGAGTCCCAGGCTTGGTTGAATCTTGTTGGGTGATACAATATTCCCAGGTACCATGTGGTGAGATGGGTAGAGGGCTAATCCTATTATGTCCCGAGGGTAAAGGTCTTTTGTTTTGTAGATGAGCTGGCCTAGCCTTTTCTCTTGTAGATAGGTTGACACCAAAATATCTGCTGGGGGCGGGCAGGGAGCTGAGGCTCTGAGTTTATGTCTTTAGAAACATGTTTCTCCTTTAGGGAAAATATTATATTCTGCCTTTTTTAAACATTTCCTAGAATATTTTGTTTTTCTAGGAGAAGGGTGGGTGCTAACTTTCTACATACTTCTTCACATTTGTGAAATGTCTGACTTCTGGAGACTAAGACACATATTCCAGGAAAATGTAGTCATTACTAAGCCATTGGGTTAACCAAGATTCTATTAATTTAAAAAGCGCTACTACTTTAGGTACTAATTAATCTCTAATATTTTTCTTATTTCTAGCTATGTTACAGCTTTCAAAAATATTTGATGCTCATTTAAAAAAAGACTGAACTCAAGAAATAAATGTGACAGGAAGAATGAGATATTGTACCTTCTGAATGCAGAAAATGCAAAACTAAACAAAAGATATAAATAGAATATTAACATTAAAATGGTAAAGACACTTTTATTGAAGTTTTAAAATTGATATAGAATTTCTGTGACAATACTTGCCATTGGTCTGCAGAATTTCCTAATAATTAGGAAAAGACTGAATATTCATTTTTGGTTCCTCTGTTCTCCTTTCTAGGAGGATGCTAATATTGAAAAATAAGCTTCTAGACATTATAATTACTGAAAATAATTTGATCCAGGTTTCAAGGGACTGAACTGCTTTTTAATTAAGTAGGATGCTGCAGTAATCCAGACAGTGCTATGAAATATGAACTACATGCAATTAACTTTCCCAACCTGATGCTTTCTCCCTAGTCATAAGTTGTTATAACTAGTTAATACTATGGATGTTATGAATATAGTACATTTTAATATTAACTCTGGGATATTTCATTATACTATCTGTAGCATAATCCCTACATCAAATTCTCAATCAGTGATTTTACTCTGTCTTTATTGCTATTAGTTCTCTGATGCTATTTTCTTTTTTCTTTCATAAACAAGTAGTAGTAGTAGTATTTTTAATTAAAGCAATAAACCGTTATATCTGCAGAAAAAAAGGCAGAAGAATTTCTATAGGCAAATGAAGGACTACCATACGTTTCTTTGGACCAGCCTCTTGCTCAAGCAAGAGAATCAATACCCATCTCAGACAAGTGACTGTCTAATCTCTTCTTAAAAACCCGCAGTGAGGTTTTCTGAAGGCAAACTGTTCCACTGGTTAATTGTTCTCACTGTTAGGAAATTTCTCCTTAGTTCCAAGTTGCTTCTCTCCTTGATTAATTTCCAACCATTATTTCTTGTCCTGCCCTCTGGTGCTTTGTAGAATAATTTGACCCCCTCTTCTTTGTGGCAGCCCCTCAAATACTGGAATGCTGCTATTAAGTCGCCCCCAATTCTTCTTTTCTTTAGACTAGCCAGAACCCAAACCTGCAGCTGTTCTTTGTATGGTTTAGTCTCTTTATTCTATGCCTCTGTTTATACATGATAATATTGCTCAAACTTAGATCAACTAAGTCAAAGTGACACTCACAATCTGGAAAGTGAAGCCCCACTCTTTTTTTTTTTTTGATGTTGCATAAACATAAAATAGAATGAGGCTTAAATTATAAGGTCACAAACACCAAATTGACTTTTTGCCAATACGATTGATCAAATGTCACAGCTGCACCCTTGGTTTTTATGATCCTCTCTCTGATTGCTCCTGCTATCTAGACTGATGTTAAGGACATTATTAGGAGCCTAATTTTACCTATTTTTAACAAATATTTATTCGCAAAACTTGCTAATGTCTTTATAGGGTTTCCTGTATCACTTCAATGCACTGCACTGCACTCTATCATTACATAATGATTAATATTATGAAAGAGGTTCCCCCCCCACCCCAATATGCTAAATGTCTGACTACATCTGGCACTCTTTATAATGATTAAGGGATTAGGTCATTTGTGGTGCTGACTTTCTACAAGCACACAATTGGAGTTGTTACTAGTTATAATTTATAATTCTAAATGGCAAATGTAAGTATTCTCAATCTTCAAGGTTTCTATTTCACGATCCAATCTGGGTTGGTCATCAAGACCAGAGGTTAGGTTTTCAGAGGCCATCTTTAGGGAACTTCTCTCTAGCAGAGTGTGTGCTTTAGGCTATTCTGTGTGTGGTATTTATATGGTGCCTGTGGGTCTTTAGAATTTGACTGGGGTGTTGATGGCTGGCTATTAAGTAATTAGCTGTTGTTTTCTTGTGCTGCCAAGCCCTTGCTTCCTAAGTACTTGATAAGCACTTGATAGTTATCCTTATACTCATTGATTCATCTATCTGTCCACCCACCTACCCACCAACCTACCTATCCATCCATCACATTTCTAAACCACCCAACTCATCTAAGTGACCCTGGACAGTTTACAATAAAAAAGCTATGATAAAAGCATAAGTAAGAATAAAGTTAAAAACAGAATTAAAAAGGTTAGGGTGAAAATATTAAAAGTTACAGTTAAAAAGGCAGAGAGAACATCCTCATGATACCAACGTCCCCAAGGTTGCAAATCATTGTTTGACTCACATATCAATTGGCAGAGCCAGGTCTTAACACTCTTTTTGAAGGCCTAGAGCAGGGGTGTCGTCGCCGCCGCTGCTTCTGCCCCCGCCCCCGCCCCCGCTGCTGCTTCTGCCCCCGCCGCTTCTTCCCCCTCCACCGCTGCTGCTTCTGCCCCGCCACCGCTTCTGCCCTCGCCGCCGCTTCTTCCCCACCACGCTTCTGCCCCCATCGCGGTGGGGGCAGAAGCGGCAGCGGGGGCAGAAGCAGCAGCGGGGGCAGGGGAAGAAGCGGTGGCGGGGGAAGAAGCGGTGGGGGCAGAAGCGGTGGTGGGGGCAGAAGCAGCAGTGGTGGCGGGGGAGGAAGTGGCAGCGGGGGCAGAAACGGTGGCAGCGGTGGGGGAAGAAGCGGCGGGGGCAGAAGCGGTGGCGGGGGCAGAAGCGGCGGCAGCGGCGGGGGAAGAAGCGGCGGGGGAAGAAGCGGCGGTGGTGGGGACAGCAGCGGCAGCGGCGGGGGCAGAAGCGGCAGCGGCGGGGGCAGAAGCGGCGGCGGTGCCGGCAACAGCAGGAGGTGGCACTCTGACGGCACCCGCCTTTTCTCTTGCTGCTTGGCCTGGCACTCGCCGCCCCGCCTCGCGCCTGCCTCCCTCCTCCTCCTCGCTGGCTCTGGCACGAAGGTTGGGGTAGGCACTGGGCCGCATTACGAGGCGACCTGGGCACGCATGTGGCCCGTAGGCCGCGGGTTGGACAAGCCTAGCCTAGAGAGTGGGGACCCCTCTCACTTCTAGGGAGAAAAGGCAATGGCAGAGAAGGCTCTCTTCTGGGATTCTTCCAGTCAAAATCCTTTAACCTTTTGTACGAACTAGAAAAACTACAATATCTAGTAGTGAATGATAACCAATCTCATTTATAAGCATACAGAAAAATGTTAGGAACGACTTTCAAGAGTTTAGCAAATGGATTGTAGGCTGCATCATTTATATGATGCAATTAAGGGTCTGAGTAAAATATTTTGTTCTGGGAAGCAGCAAATAATGGTATTCAGCTTATATAGATCAGAGCCAAAGTATATAGTATTTTTTAAAAAAACCAGATAGATACCTGTAGTTTTCTTCTTTGACATCACACATTAAAGGCTTTTTGCAAAGAAGTTTCAAATCTGTATCTTCCTCCTTTGAAGGCTGTAAATGAGGTGCAGGCTTTACTCCAATATGACTGGGACTGGGACATTTTCTGCTACTGTTATATATTAAAAAAAGAACAATTATTTAAAATCCTGTATTGATGAAAAACTTAAACTGGAAAATAAAACTGAATATTACTGAGTATCTCTTTTTATTAATTAGCTATTTATTTAAAGCATTTATAAATCTAAGATCTCAGAAACTGACCTACAGCTAATTTTTTCAGCAAGAGCAACTTCAACATATTCATTCATTCATTCATTCAGTTTGTATAGCTACCCATATCAAACCAATGATTCTGGGTGGCAAAGAATCATATAAACAATAATAAGATTAAAAACACAATACAAAACCAGAAATTAAATACATATAGCATCCAGGAGATATTGCAATCCATTCATGGCAATATAAATAGAAAATTGGGTCCTTTACACACTTGGGGCTCCAGGCCCAGCCACCTTGTCAGATTTTTCAAGGCCTGATGTATCATTTTCCGTGTTTTCATTTGCATCTTATTTTATTTAAAAACAAATGCAAGTAATAAAAGAAAATTCAATCATAGTTAAGAAATGACTGTCAACTAAATGTTAAAGCAAATAATAAATGCAAACTGAAATATAGATAACAAAAACAAATTCAGTGAAAAAGGATAAAAGAGAACAAAGCAAAATAGAACCATTTGTCCAATATTCATAAACAGAAAGATGGAGACCGTTTTAGAAAACAGGAGCCACCACTGAGAAGATCTACCCACCAGGAAGCACAATGGCCCACTGAGAATCTTGGAATATGCAGTAAGACTCCTTCTGTTTAATAGCAAAGGAAATACATCAAGTACTCTCTTCAACTGAAAGCGCTTAAATCATAAGTAAAATGTTGTACCTGATGTGATATCTGACTTACAACTAGTGCAGTTACTTCAACAAAGGTTTAACATTGTTTGTCAGATATCCCACTCAGTGATGTGGCAGCCATAACTGTTATCTGCTGCCGCTTTTAGATCAATGGCAAAGTTGGTCTCATAAAAAGTTGGTCTCATATATATTAATAATGCATGCAAACCTCATTTTCAGGTGTTTGATAGGCTAATATACCATTTCACAGTGCTTTATAGCCCTCCCTAAGTAATTTACAGAGTCAGCATATTACCCCCAACAATATGGGTTCTCATTTTACCCACCTCAGAAGGATGGAAGGCTGAGTCAACCTTGAGCCAGTGAGAATCAAACTGCGGGCAGGTAGCAAGCAGCAAAAGCAGCCTGCAGTTCTGCATTCTAACCACTATGCCTCAGCAGCTCTGCTCTACTGATTCTCTATTTTAACACAGTGGTTCTCAATTTGTCACCTGCAGATTCCTGAGGGTCTGCAAAGTCATCATAGGTAGTTCACGAAGACTTGAAATTTTTTTATGATTTAGACCTTGAGTTAAGTCTTGGTGGTCCGTGGCCACGGTCCATGTTCACAAAGGTATTTAAGAAGGGTCTGTGGTGAAGAACCAATGCCTTAACTTATACATTTACTCTCACAAAAAGAGAGAAAATCTGTAACCTAATACCCCAGCTTTGTGTGCCTCTGGTTGAAGGATTTATCTTCAATAAAACCAAGCATTATAAATACAAGAATGTGTATAATCGATATATGCCATCAACAAAAGACATTTATACTTATCAGAATTGAAATCACTGCAATTTGTTTCCAATGCCCAATTGAATTTGGGGTTGTTATTTCTTGAAGAACAATTCCCCATGGGTTTTTTTCCGAATTGTAGAAAGATTCAAACACATGTTCTCATGACATATGGGATTAAGCTGCTCGAGAGGAAGAAAAAAGCCCAAATCCCCTGGGAATAACTAGAGCCTTACAATGGAGACCTAAAGCACTTCTCTAAATTTCAGTCTTAAGAAATACATACTGATGAGTCAAAAAAACTTCCAAGTTCTTTTCACAAGTACAAAATGAACTTACTTAAAAAATTCACATTTTTTAAAAATATCAGTCAGACTTTTGAGTGTATCCTGAAACAAATACCACACAGATAACATATGTGCTTCAGGTTCAGCCAGAATAAAACATATAGTAGAATAAAGTTTGAGCATAATTTAATTGACATAATTACTTGATTATAGGAGAGGCTGATCTTTCATTTATTTCTGATTTTCGATTCCAATGCATAGGTGGATTATTTAGAGGGGTCTCCCCACTTAAACGGTCCGAAAGAGTATGCTCTTTGTTTAGGTTTATTTCAGAATATGGGCAGTTGACCACACTGAAAATTAGAGACAGAGAAGAAAAAACAGAAAATTAGATGCTAAAGCAGTTCCTAGCTGAAACAAACATCATATTGGTTACAATTTCTCTGCAATTACTTGGAATTCATTAACAGACGAAGCATAAATGTCTTGTGTTCCTAATAGCAATTCCTAATAATCACATTCTGCCAAGTATGTTGAAGCACACAATGTTTATTTTCAGGGAAGCTTGTTATGAAGCATATTAATTTGTGATGTATATTTATAATTTAAAGACAAATATTTTGTTTACTATTAGAAATAAGAAAGCCATATTCTCAAGGGTCAATAGATTAAGGGAATGAGCAAAGTAATGTAGTACTCTGACAGGATAGCAAGAATTATGAATAAAAATGAGTTTTTTCTCCTTTTCCACTTTTCCTTTCTTTTTTATTGGAGTATTAATACTACTGAGACAATATACAGTATATATAGTAGCTTGTTATTTTAGCTAAATATTATTGCCCCGTTGTACTATTTGTCAAGAAAAATATATGAAACAGAACCCTTGCATTTTATAAGTTCTCATAAGAGGAAAGAAAAGTAATTATAAATATCAATGTGAGGATCACAGTCTATTTCAGGTTTTTCAAACTTTCAGGTTGTGGAGCTGTTCATTTTTTTAAAAACACTTTAATCTGATCAAGAGGCAAAACTCTTAATAGAAAATTGGCAATGTTCAAGTGAATACATTTTTTAGTCTTTCATGGAACCTCATCAACTGCTCGAGAAATCTGAAGGTGCCCCAAAAGACAGTTTAAAAATCTCAACTCCATCTTATTGTTCCATGAGATACTAATCTTCAGTATCTATTCCTCAATTTAGCTTCTTCAGATAAAAGCAGCCAGCTTTATTTTCTCCAAACTTTTGAAAAGATAACCCTGTTTGTGAAATCAGCAAAGATATCATAATATTACTGAATCCAAAGATTTTACTGTTGCCTACTTGCCTTCCTTCAATATTCTTTTCTGAAGTCAGGAAATTATAAAAATGAGCACAAATTAGTTTATGCTTAATGTCATAAAGTTTGGAAGCCAATTCTTTATTACTGTCTTTATTGTTGTTTTTTCCTTTTCTCCTTTTTTCCTTTTCCTTTTCTTTTTTCTGGACCTTTTCCCAGTTGAGTTTGCATTAGTTTTCACTGGGTTTATTAAAAATTTCAGTTTTTCTTATCAATAAACTGAAGCATCTGACTTCATGAAATATGTTAATTCTTTTCCACCCAAGGCCTTTCTTCATATAAGTTTTTAAAAACCCTAATATTTTATCTGCTGTTTCTTTTTCTCCAAAGCCATTGCCATTTTTCCACATACTGTCTCACATTTCACTCGTTGTAGCAAAATTATCACAAACCTCTTGGGAGTCCTAATCAAATGCCTATTCATTATGAAATGTTACTCATAAAAACAGTCTAGTTTGTGTATTGTTTAGCTCATTTTTAATAGTCCATAACACTAAGCTTTTTGAGCTTTAAATTAAAGCTGTGAATTAAAGAACAACCCTCATTCTCATATTAAATCTATTTTTGTTCATACCCTTTGAAGATTTAAGCATTATGTCTTCTTTTCAAATAAGACACATTTATCATTTCACTGACTTTCACCAGCTAGGGTTATTTTGTCACTTTCTTACAAGTCAGTGGATCCTTTTCATCCTATGCTCAAAACAGATGTGCCTGTTAATTTAAGTTCAATAATATGAATGAGGGCATGGAAATCACTGGTTGATAAATAGTTGCATGCAGAAAGTCAGATATTAAATTGCTAGACTCCTAAGTCAAGCAGGCCTGTGATGCTAAAGACTCAGAAAGTGGTTGCTCCCTCCCTTTGGCACATCATCCTTCAGAAATTGGACTAGCTCCCACTGACACTCTTTCAAAAGGCCTTGAAGACTTGGGAACCCAAAGTGGGGTGGAGCCCATCAAGTGGTTTATTTGACTGTGTATTGTTGTTTGGGGTGGGGGATATATATTTATATGGCTACCTATTCACTAACTATGACTGTGGGTGGCCTACAAGTAGAATATATATATCTCCTGTGTTTTTCTACTTGTAGGCCACCCAGTCATAGTTAGTGAATAGGTAGCCATATAAATTTCAGGAAGGGAGGGAGGGAGGGAGGGAGGGAGGAAGGAAAGTCAGTATTGTATCACAAGTCTGGAAGGGATAAAGACTAGACTTAGGACTTTGGCAACTGCCTTTGTTCTGCTAAGCTAACTTTCTTCATGAGATGTAAAATCGACATGATAAACATGAATACAGCAACTCAGCCCAATGTCTGTATTAGTTACATGGGGTTCACATATCTATATGCACAAACATGTGTGCAGTCTTGAATATACATACCCTGAGACGAGAGTATTATAGAACCTGCTATAATATAATATGCATTATGTGGTGGGCTTCAATTAGCCAACCAATATAAAAGTTCCCAATATCATTAATTCTATTATTTCTTTCTTCCATAGTTCCCTGCTGATCCATGCATGTGCAGTAAGTTTACTACCTCCACTATAATGCTTAGCCTGGGATTTTCTTCACACAATATACTTTTTTTCCAATCCTTTCTATTCAGAGATAGTATTCAGCAGGTTCTGATCAGTTCTGGAGAACCGGTAGCGGAAATTTTGAGTAGTTCAGAGAACTGGCAAATATCACCTCAGACTGGAGATTTTACAGCAAGGGTTTTCAAACTTGGCAAGTTTAAGACTTGTGGACTTCAACTCCCAGAATTCCTGAGCTAACATGACTGCAGGAGGAATTCTGGGAGTTGAAGTCCACAAGTCTTAAAGCTGTCAAGTTTGAAGACCCGTTTTACAGTATCCTTCCCCTGCCATGTCCACTAAGCCACGCCCACAAAACCAGTAGTAAAAAAAAATTGAATCCCACCACTGTTTCTATTGTATTAAGATAAAAGCCTCATTGTGAACAAGAGAATTATGTTCATATTATTATATATAAATTTGCAGCCCTGTAGGATAAAAGCAACATTTGAAAATAAAGACCTTCAGTTTTGACTGCATATACATAGGAGCGTTTTTAATGATTTTCAATGATGCAGAATGGAAAGAAAAGTAGAATTAATTAGTACCATTTACTACTGACTTTGCTTATCTTAATCCCTGGCTATTAGCTCAATCGACTATTAGCCATCAACCACTATTTTCCATTCTGTCTATTCTTTGCAGCCCACAGCTTTTTTAAAACAATGAATAAAGACAGGCTCCAAGCCTCTATATAACAATCCTTTTATTAATGAGTGAATGTTAATTGATTTACTCCATAAATTGAGGTAGAGCCTTTGAACACAAAGGGATCGGATATCCCCTTCAAGTAAAACATGAACATTGGATGTTTGTGAAGAATAAGAAATTATATAATTTGCTTGACAGCAATTTTGCTAAGGAAGGGATTTTTCAGGCTTTTAGGATTTAAATTTAAGTAAGTACTACACAGATTGTAGTACTTAACATGCTTAATAGAATAATAGAGCTCTCAATGTTATCTCCTAGTTTCAATGCAATCCAAAGCAAAAGAAACAGAGTATTTCTATATTAACTCTTTGAGAACTTTATTGCAGTATAAATGCACTGTACATTTCTAAGAGCACTAAGCAAAACTAAGAAACACTAGAAAAATGCGGAATGAATGGATTAATCCTTCCAAATGAAAATAGAGCAACAGGAACAAATGTGAGGAAAAAGCCTCTTACAATTGTATTAGAATTTTGTGGACCAGCCTTTCTTCCATACCTGTTTCTGACCCATCCAACCTCACTGAAATGTACACTTAATTTCTCAAAACAAAATGAAATTTCAACATCTACATGAAATTATTCAAATATATTTTCTAATGGTTATGTTAAGAGGTCACCAATATTTACACTCAGATGGATTGAGGACAAAAGGAAAAGAAATCAACCCACTAGTATTTCAGAGATAGTGATTATGGTCCATTGTCTGTTTGCTTCGGGTTGAATGGCTTTATTCTAAAAGGTTATATTTGCATTTTGAAAGATTCTTGTAACTTGATGCATAGATTTTTATTTACTCATATTAATAGAATGTCTAGAAGTCTATCAAATGAACTCTTGTTATACTGTGTTTCTCTGAAAATAAGACTGGGGTTTTTGCTTCAAAAGACACATTGAAGCTTATTTTTTGGTTAGGTCTTATTTTTAGGGAAACACAATAGCTACTCACTCTCTGCTAGTTTACTGTTGGGGGATTCCCTTAAAACATAATACAGAAATACAACCAAAATGAGAAATTGGAGAGGATAATGAGAAAAATTAAAAATCAATATTATAGCAGGATCCAATATCGGTCAGTCACCATGACCAGAACTTTAATCTTCCAAGCTTTCAGACTCATACTGGAGCCCATCCTCAGGGAATTTCTCTCTAGTAGAGTGTGTGCTTTGGGCTATTCTCTGTGTGCTATTTATATCCACAGACCACAGAATAGCCCAACACAGAGAATAGCCCAAAGCACCCACTCTATTGGGAGAAATTCCCTCAGGATGGGCTCCAATACAAGTCTGAAAACTCAGAAGACAAGTTATATAATTAAGACCTATCTACTGTTAGTCTTGCTGAAGCCTCAATGTTCAGTGAATGTCCTTTTCCCACATGCCCCCATCAAATAAGGTGAGGAAAATGGCAGTTAAAAGGTTTATTAATAAAGCTTTATATGTGAAATGTCCTTCCAAGAAAGGGTAACTTGATATCCATGAGATGGCCTATTTTTTCTTCTAAATATTTTAAATAATACCATACAAGTAATCACTGACTTACAATCAGTTGCTTAACAACTGTTCAAAGTTATGACAGACTCGAAAAAATTTACTTCTGACCTTAAAGTTATTGATTGCTATATGACCCTGTGATCATGTGATTATATCTGAAGCACTTAGCAACTGGCTTGCATTTACAATCAATTGCAGCATCTGCAATAACATTTTATGGGGGATTTTACATGGGGTTTTTTTGGGCAAAAAACAATCATCGGATGAGTTGGATTTGGAGCTACAACCACATGACTGCTTAAGAACCATTGTAAAAATGGTTGTAAAGTCTCGTCACAACGAGAGTAGACCTACAATGCAAATGACTTATGACCAAAATTCTGAGCTCAATACAAGTATTGCCTATATTCCATCTTGCATGTTGGCTCTTGTATATGCTATTGTTAACTACTGGTGGGCCCTTCGTTTTGTCGTTTTGTCTTTGTGAACAATTTACACTTACATATAGTTTAGAGGATCAGCATGAGTGTTTGTAGTTTAATAACTTGGATAATAATTTAACAATAACATATTAAATAACTTTAATAACTTGAGTTACAAAACAGTTGGCAATCCTATTCTACTCCAATACAGCATATAATATGGAGTTCTCATAAAGAAACACAAGATATTGAGTAATTCATTTGTATGCAAACCTGAATCTTTTTTATTACTATAGAACTCTGAGGTCCTTATTAACATTTGCATTTAAAAAGACATTCATTTTAGACCTGTCATACTTTGTCACTGCACATTTTCATCCAACTTAAGCATTGTGCTATCGGAAAATGACTGATTAACCTTGCTTTCAGACACTTACTTGACAACATAAATGCACCTTGTCATGAACATTTCCAAAAGTATATTTAAGTAAAGTTTCAACAGAGATTAAAAAAAACCAGTGGACTGAAGCCAGGTGTGAACAACTACACCCATATTATCCTACCTCTATTAATTCAAATGGAATTTCGATTTGAGAGTTCAGGGACAATATGGATTTGCTCAGGGAGTGATATCAATATTATGTTAGTTCCCTGAGAGCTATTTACACTCTTATACTTCAATGTTTTTTGTATACCAAATTTGTAATCACTTTAAATTACAAACCACTGTAGCAGCAAATACAAGTTATTACGACTATTTTTGTGGTCTAAATAAAAGCATGCTTTTAATAGTTTAGTTCCTCATTCTTAGTCATCTAGCTGCTGACAGGAAGCCCATAAGATAATAGCACCTTTCTGCTCGTTTCCCCGAACTGATAATCAAAAAATACAACAATAAATGTAGTATGTATTTATTGACTCCCTCTACACATGCTATTTTCCACTCCATCTTAAGGAAAATATTTAAGCCCACAATTCATTAAGAGGCAAAAATGAAACCCAGTAAGCCTAATTCCTCAAAACTATTAATTTAGCCAAGTGGGTTAGTTAGAATCAATACAATGCTTAGTCGTTGAATGTACTTTTCTTTGTTATTGGTCTACGGGCATTCATAATTCAAATACAAATAAATATGTGTTTAGGCAAAAGGTAAACTTTGTATTCTAGTCAAGATCCATCCAAGGGGAAGGAAAACCAAATGTAGATGTATTATTTCTAATATCCCATATAGATGAGAGGACCTGAAAAACTGAAGGCTAAAGAAGACAATTAGTTTTCATATTCATTGTAAAATATTGAAACGGATAAATCCTTGAAATATGATTTAGTCAAATGACAAATGCATAATATTTATTGATCAATTTCAATACAACTGAAACATGTTGTTGAACTTTGACTTATAATAACCGATAAGACTTCAAATATTTGGTTTATAACTTAAGAGCAAAATTATGAAAAAAAAACCAATATTGTGGGGCTACAAGATTAAAGCTTTAATGCCAATATAGGCTTAGATTTTCATTAAGGAATCAAACTAACAGCTCCACACAAAATAAGGGCCCTATTCAACAGGCAAATATACCTAGCTGAATGCTAAGGAGAAATCGCTTACGAGGGAGCATCATATTAGTTAAAACATTATTGGTATTGAGAGTAGTAAGCACTCTCTTAATCAGGTGTTATATTCTGGTCACAATGAAGTCATGCAATTGAGTGATGGTCACCAAAACAATCTAAGTAAATGGATACTTGACCGTCCTTTTTCTTTGCAACACCTTGTCTCATGGACAGCAATTAAATCAAATTCACAACCTTATTCTAATGGGTCACCTCTTGCTGAGCTACTGAATCACCAGTTCTTCATAACACATACCTGTGATGGCCCATATGCCTGGCTCTTTTTAAGTGTCCAACTCCCCTGCAGCCTGCTGTAGGGCACCCTCCTTGTTCTAAAGCTTCTACTAATTCCAGTGGACCTAGACAAATAATACAAAAATCAACTTCAACATTAGCTTCATATTTCCTCAAATCACAAGGGTGGCCAATTAATTTTTCCTAAGGTGACACATGAGAAATGGCCTGTTGTGGAGGGCCACTGCCATCCTGTCCATTCCAAACACACACACACACACACACACACACGAAAGGTTGGATGTGAACTATAAAATGACCAAGTCTACACTAAAATATGATGATATCCCCTCTCATGATCTCTTTCTAAATGCTAAATAAGAGGCCAAGTTAATATTTGAATTACATTACGTGTCTCCCTATTCAATCAAATTGTATGACTATAGATAAAACAATGATTTCTCCAACCTTTGAGAAATCCACCTGGAATTCTTATCATGGATTAGTAAACATGTATACATTTTCTCTTCTTGAAAATCAGAATACCCACAATTATAACAGGTTTTAATTATCAGTGTTTCCCAAGCTATCCATTGATTTCTATAGATTTTATAAACATTCACTTTAGGAATGATTTACTACACAACTTGGCTCTGCTACAGCACATTATTTTGCCAAGGCAGAAGAAAATAGACTAGTAAAGATTTATTGTATTTTTGCATTTTTATTATCTTACTAAGAGGGGGCTGAAGAGGATGTCCAGTTTTTCCACACCAGCCTGCAGGATGTATGTCCGGGTTATCTGCATCAATCCAATAGTCATAAATACTATCCCAGCCATCAAAGTGGATCTAAAACACAAAGATATAGAATGCTGAAATCCTTGTAGTCTCAGGCTACTTTCTTTTCTTATAAAAATTAGTAAGTTTTTTTTTTATATTAGAGCTTTATGAAGAAGTGTGACAAATGACACAAAAGCATATCGCGTTTGTACTAATTATGGTAGCTTTATATTTACTTTGCCAAGATAACATTTCCAGTTATATTTTAACAAACCCTTAAAATTTTTAACGTATGATTTTAACGTTTCCAAATTCAATCTTCACATGATGTTTGGTTCCCAATGCTAAATACAGCTCAGCCCATTTTTTTCTGAAGCCTGGCAAATGCTCAGCATTGGAATAGGGTATACCAAATGTCAGAAATGGCTATGGGGGTGTTTTAGCCAAAACCCAGAAGTAAATGTCTATTTTTGACAAAAACATAGTAAACCATGGTTGTATGGCTATAAATATAGATACCCAAACCCCACCCCACCCCCAGACTTCAGAACCGGTCATAAGTACCTTTTGGGTAGTCAGTTGTAATTTTGAACAGTCACTAAGTGACCAATGGCAAGTTGAGGACTACTTGCAATTTTTTCTTAAGTTGTTCCAAATTGTACTCAAACTATTCCAAAGCAAAGCATCAAAACCCTTTATCCTAACTAATCACTGTGATTTGTCATTATGATTTATCCTAATCATAATACTTAGTAATTATGAGCTAAGTATACAACTCAAGAGATTAAATTCCGGTTATCAGAAAGATAAAAGTCATGATGATGTTAATTGACTTCGTAGGTCTGAAATGACAAACCATAGTTAATTTACCAAATTAGCAAACTAAGGTGTCACTTCCTTCATGTTAGTATAACAGTGGAAACATCTGGTAAAAATCACATTTGTATTAACACTGAAAACAGTTGATTCTTTCTTCAACTACTGACAGCACAAATTAACAGTTCAATTAGGAGTGAAGTGTAATATGGTATCTCCACAGGATGCAAACCTCACAATCCACTCAAACTGACGAAGACAGAAAGAAAATGATTTTGTCTTGATTATGTGTTTATTGGAGATTTATAGTGCAAATTTATAGGGTGCCTCGTGAATGTGTGAGAGCACCATGTCTAATCACAGTTTGTAATCATTTCACGTGCTGCTTACTATTATATGATGCAACTCTGTCTTACAAAAAGATTGTCCATAGTACAGATACCTATAAAATTAAACACCAATGTTGACTGAAAGCCCATTAAAATTAAATAGAACTGAAACAAGATCTTAGGTTGGTACTCTTTAGGGATTAATTTTCTGTTAAAACTGGTGGCTAATATATCTGAGATCAGCCTAAATAAAAAATACCACTTTGATATCTAATCATGGAACTTAAAATTGTTATAGACTTTAATTGAAAGGGGACAAATTCAATAAGATGAAGCTGTTGTGATTGGAAGGACCAATCCTGTTAGGAACTTTGAATCTGATGACTGTTAGATTGTGGATTGACGTCAGAACCAGGAAACGTTAATCTGATGGGCAAGCCAGTTAATTAGCACGTTACTGCAAAGAGCTCTGTCTGTTTGAATTTCAAAGGGGAGTCCTAACAGTTTTGCCTGCAGTTTTGAAGGAGGACGTTACTGCAAAGAGCTCTGTCTGTTTGAATTTCAAAGAGGAGTCCTAACAGTTCCTGTCAGCAGTGATAATAAATATTTTGAATGAGGACACATTTGATTTGCAGGACCGGCCTGAACCTTCAACCTCCTCTGCTTCTCAATCAGGTTATCAGCCGGGAACGGCTGACAATGAGGAACTTATGGAGACTTCAGGTGAAGATAATAATTTAGATGATTGCTGGGTGGATGTCAGAAGCAGGCGTCTCCTTACGAGAAGAAACCAACGGGAGCACAGGAGGAGGGCAGATCAGTAATTAGACTAATTAGCTGCTGCTCTATAAAGGGAGAGAGATGACTTGGCACTTTGTCCGGAACAAAGTGTTTGTTTGCAAGGAGAACCGAAGATTTTGGCTTGGAGGATTTAAACCTGAAATATCTTGTTGGGACTTGGATTTATTTCGTTGGAACTATTAACTTGGACTATCTTGTGGAGGCTATCTACAGCTGTTATCAGTGAAGATTCCTGTTTGCTGCCTTTATTTGCGAGGACTGCTGCTTTCAGCCTTATCTGTTTATTTTGGAAGGTGGGACATAACATGAAGCTATGTTCCTCCTCTTCAGTGAAATGAATAGAGAAACCAGAGGAGTATTGTATGTAATATAGTATTATCATTTATAACTGTTCAGCAGTTAATAGATGTTCCTGTTTAAAAAGAATATAAATTACTTTAATTCTGTGATCTTCTGATTCAACCACAGTAGCTACTCTGATAAGTGCAGGATTCCTCTTGTCGACAGCTTCAAGTTTCATATTCTTCTGAAATCCATGAGAAAGTTTCTACAACAGAAAAAAGTACTTTTAGTTTAATTTATATCTATTATTTATACCACAATGTTCTCTGCCAAGGAGAGGATTCATTGGAAGAGGCTTGCTTTTCTATGCAATTCACGCAAAAGGAACCAATGATGATATTCTAGAAAATGTTAACTAATTGTATACAATTATTATTGAGTTGATTAACTATTTAGGATCCCCTGGACTCTTAAAAAATAGGTAGTAACTGTGGCCAAGAGGACCGTGGCACAGTTTAACCTTGTGTCCCAAACTAGGACCTTTTCTGAAATGGGAAGTATTACTCATCAGTAATCACTCATGCGTTAGTGATTTCTTAATTGGACTGTAATATTGGAATACACTCTACATGCCCTTGAAGAGCATTTAGAAGCTACAATTGTTCCAAAATACAGTAAGTCAAGTAATTATACATGCATTTCATGGCAAGCACATAACACCTTTACGTTAGGAGCTACACTAGTTAGCTTGCAGTTGCTACTTGTCATCTTTAAAAATCTGACATGATTCAAGACTTGGGTTTCTGCAGAATCATCTTCTCCTAGTATCAACTGTCTGTTTGATATGATGTAGGAGATTGTGTCCCTCTATCAAAGACTGCCATCTTCAGGGACCATGAAATTATGACTTCTCAGTTGTTGCCCTCTTCCCATCAATAAATATCAGCTCCAACACCAAAGTAGCCACTCCCTCATGGCTTTCAGGAAATTAGTGAAAATTTTGATTGTCTATTAAGCCATCGAGGCTGGTTTATTGTAATTATACCTCTCTAGCAAGAAATTGCTTTATTCTTTTGAATATTTCTCCCGGTTTTATGTTAACATTTATATAGTTATAATATACAGGTTTTTTAAAAAAAAATTTATATTGCTTTTAATCCGGTTAAAAGCCATATAAATCAAGTCAATAAATAAAAATAAAATAAACCATGTATCTAGTAATTAACAAGTCCTCTTTTTTCTTGTGTTGGTTCAGGAAGCAAAGTGGTAGATGTAATCTTCAACTTACAACCATGCATTTAGTGACAAAGTTACTACGACAATGAAAAAAGAGACTTATGACTGTTTCCCACACTTATGACTGTTGCAGAATCCCCATGGTTACAATTGGCAGGTATTTATGACAGTTGCTGTGTCCTAGAGTCATGTGATCATCTTTTGCAACTTTTTGACAAGCAAAGTGAATGGGGAAGCCAGATTCACTTAACCATCATTACTAACTTAACAACTGTAATAGATCACTTCACAACAGTGGCAAGAAAGGTCACAAAGTGGGGCAAACCTCACTTAACAACTGTTTTGTTTAGCAACAAAAATTTGGGGCTTAATTGTGGTCATAATCAAGAACTACCTATACACCGAAAATAAACCATGTTTAGGTAGTGCATTTCCTCCATTCTTCCTTCCCATAAAAAGGGAAGAAAGGAAAGTTAAGCTATTGTCTTAATATCTTAAATATCCAGAGATAGCTAGGGTTTTGGATCTGGCTTGAAGACCAATTATTACTGAATTCCAAAAATGGGGAAAATTTTATCTAAAGTCAAAGCAACAAGATCATAAGGTTAGATATTAATATTGATCACAGCAGCAATAATGGTGGTAGATAATAAGCAGAAAAAGTATGAAAAAATAGATGTTTCTTACCACTTTAAAAGCTCTAGCAGGTGCAGGTAAAGAACTGGTTTCTTCCAAATATTTTTCCCAAGAAAAATGTTTGCCATGAGGATAGTCTAATTGATAAATAATGATACAAGATTTAAATATAAATATCATGCACTGGATGAATTCAAAGCACTGTGCGTCAGACTTCAATTAAAAGGAATAAAGTAAACATGACCTACACTGCCTTGTAGTGGATGATCTACAACTCATCGCAGATTTAGACAACATAGTTAATACACAGGAGTGCCAAGAATTGACATTCACTAACATTGGAGGGATGTTATTCTCACTACAAAGTACGAAGAGTTTTTTAAATTCCAAAAGTTGTTCCTGGAACTCTCACATCTTGAGAGATAAATACCTCTGACTCTTTGATCAATCAGATGGACAAAAAAAAACCTATGTAACGAGATGAGAGCAGTTATAATTATTCACTTAATTTCTGTAAAAACAAGGTTTACCTTTGAGACAGTGTATTAAAGTAAGAATATATTTTCCTTTATCACAGTAGAAACCTACCTAGGGAAGAATATTTTGCTGCTCTCAAACTCATCTCTCTCTCTATATATATATAAATATATATATATATAAGTTTATATATATATATATATATATAAAAATCACACCAAACTTGATTGCAGGTAATACGACCTCAGCAACAGAGTGTTCAATGTCTGGAATACTCTACCTGACTCTGTGGTTTCTTCCCCAAACCCCAAAAACGTTAACCTTAGACTTTCTACTATTGACCTCACCCCTTTCCTAAGAGGTCTGTAGGGGGTGTGCATAAGCGCACCAACGTGCCTACCGTCCCTGTCCTATTGTTTCTTTTATTTTTCTTATATGTATCCATGTATTCATAACTACGTTTTTAGTTATACCTATTATCTTGTAAGCAATTGACAAACCAAATAAAATAAAATAAACATCTCTTTAATTTTTACACCAAGTATACATGATAAATTTCAGCATCATGGCTCTATTTTTCTTTTGATTTATGCTTAGCCTTAGTATTTAAGCAAGTATGAAAACGAGCTTTGGATAGCATGCAAATAGACAGACTTTACGGCAAAGACAGAATGGACAAAATAATCCAGTGTACATCAAACGGAATCCAGCATGACAGAATTTAATGAACAGTAAAGACTCCCCCCAAATTTGCTGCAACTTTTACTTCCTAGGCAACAGAAATTAGGAGTTCTGCACATTTTAGTTCAAGGCTTTATTAGGTCATATACCAATACAAGTACTCCTCACTAACCCACCACTTGTTCAACGATTGTTCAAAGTTACAATGGTGCTGAAAATGGGGACTTGTAGCTGGACCTTGTGGCTGCTGCAAGCATCTTCATAGTTGCAGTTCAGGTGCTTGGCAACCCGTGTGCATTTATGATGGATGCAGCATCCCAGGATCACACAATTACAATTTTTTGAGCTTACCTGCTGACTTCTCATAAGCAAAGTCAATGGGAAAGCTAGCAGGAAGTCAAAAGTCACAGTCATGTGACATTCCACTTAATGACCCATGACGAGTTGCTTAAGGACTTCCATGGAACTGACATCATAAGTTGGTAGGATCACATAATATTGCACCTTACAACGGTATTGCTTAAAACCGAGTTGCAGGTCCCACCTATGGTCCATAGGGGAGGGCTACCTGTATACATACATGTCTTTCAAATATATTCACAGGTAAAGCCATTTTTTAGCAAAGCTCAACTGAACAAAATTTCTGTTAAGACTATATATAAATGTTAATGTAAGTTTTATATTACATAAATGCTATAATGGGAGAAAAGTTGTTAATGCAAGTAGGCCCACAGTTTCCTGTGTAGATTAAATGTCTCCTGTTAATAGGTAACAATCTTCAATGTATCACCTTTCCAAGTGACTCACAGAATGGCAATGAATGACACCATTGATATGTGTGGGCAAAATTACAGAATTTGTTCCTGAGAAACTACAATTAATTCACTTACAGGTTAAATATTTATAGCTTATGTAAAAGTTGTTTGATAAGTGGATTTGCATTCTAATTTTATAGTTACAAAATGTTTTTCATAATTTATACAGTTGATATCTAATCATCAGTGTTTGCCTGGTAACTTTTTCACTTTTTTCATATATCATTTGTCCATATGAACTTCTTATTCATTTAGGTTCTGCATGGAATGAAAATATTTTCCTTTTTACCGAACCATTATCCAAAATGCATGTAAAACTAGCTTGTCCAATCGTAATATCCAATTTTAAATTCTTTTTTGTTTTTACCTAACTCACCCTTAAATTGAAATATTTTAAAATTTTGGCACACTAATAATTTCTAATTAAAAACGTTAAATAAGGGAAATAAATATGTAAACGTATGCGATTATACAGACCTGGAGGAATTACAAGTGTTTTTTTATGTTCTTTACACCATCCAACTGGATGAATATATGGACTAGCTGCTTCACACCTGCAGGAAAAATACTGTATTAATTGTGTACCTTTCCTATAACTATCTTAATTGCAATTAAGATTTTTCTTCTATTATATTTCAAGGCCAATGGGGCACACATGAACATCTGGACTGCTTGTTAAATGTAGACACTGAATAAATTAATTATGGTATTGGAATGCTTTTTCAGAGAGAGAGAGGGAGAGAGAGAGAGAGAGAGAGAGAAAGAAAGAGAGAGAGAAAGGAAGAGAGAGAGGGAGAGAGAGGGGGGGAGAGAGTACATAAACCTATTTAGGAAAGGTGAAATATATATTTGTTACTAAAAACATTTGATTTAAGACAATCAAACATACAAAATTATACTTTCAAAGTTTTTAAACCAGAAAAATGCCCTGTATGGATGCCTCACACATCATTGGATGCAGCTGAATATTTTTATTACTTGAAACTCCCTTATTCTATTGTTACTGAATTTTGTTATTTATTATATTTCAGAAACGTATTTTAGATACTATGAATTACCTTAAGTATACAGAGAGGTGAAAAATGAATATTAAAATTGCATTATGTTATATGTCTTTTTTCTATAAAAAGCTGTGTCCTAGATAGTACAAGTTAAGAGGATAATGAAACATAGAAATAAACACAATAAAATATTATTACAGAATTAGTAAACAAAACATAATGACATTTCTGCCTGTGTTTTTCTATTACCCATGCTACTGATCATTTTTTTAATTGGCATAGTTCATAAATATTATCAACTAAATATTTTTGTTGGTTTTTATTAGGATCAGATATCCATCTTATAATATACAGATCATCTTATAGCCCCATCTTGTGTTCAGATGAGGAACCTTTAGAGCAATACATGTTTTGTGTTAAAGGAAGCTGTTTTGTTAGCAACCTACTTTTTATCTCCCAAAGGTTTTTTAAAAAAACTTGACAAAGGTTTTTCTTTTTCTTTTTGCCTCTCTTTCACTTATGGGAGGTATTGTCTTAGAAGTAAAATGCATATTTGTTGAATGTTCTGTAGGCTGCAATCAAGAGGGAAAGGCTCACTTCACTTGCAGCCAGGAAAGAACAGAGTAAATTGGAACGGGACAAATGACTTTTGACTTTGGAGTTCTATATATTCACAACCAGGAATGTAGTTAAATGCAATATTGAATTAAACTCATACATTAATTACAAATTATGACCAGGCAGGTTTTTTTTTAATTTGTGTCCAAGTCACCAAAAAACAAAGGTTCTTTTCCTCAGTCTGAGGGAGAGGATTGTGGCAAAGTAAAAGGAATTTGAGTGGATACACTGCCGAGAAAGGTTAAATGACCTCTCTTTTGCCTCTTCCTAAATCTGAAGCTCTGAAATCTTTTCCTAAATCTGCAGCTGCTTTCCAGAAGAAAAAGAATTTGTAGATAGGGAGAAAAATGTGAAGGAAGGCTTCAAATATAGGATAGGAAGGTTATTCACAAATAGAAATTTAAGCATTAATGGCACAACACAAATATATTCTGGTGAGTTCATTTCATGGTGCCCTTTGCAGCTTTTAAACGGCCAGCTTATCATAATGGGGTTCTGCTAAAGAAATAAGTTTGGCCCTATTTATCCTAGATTTTAATTGGCTCTTGAAAATAGTTCTATTTCTTTTCTCATTTCATTAAGAGTGCTGGGCTTAGTCTTTAAATTATAGGCTGGTTGTTTGCATTTTTTAAATTACAATATAGTTTTCCATGAGGTCATAGACTTTTTCCCTTTCAAAGCTTTGCATTGGAAGCATCTCAAAAGTTCTCCAGTTATCACAATGTCATATTAAGGACTTGTGAGACTCTGCCACCCATGAGTTACTGTGAGTTACCAGGTGGCTCTTTTATAAATTAAAGCCATTCAATGGGGTGAATCCATGGGAAAGCAATTCCCTTGGCAAATTAATTCAAATCTGGTTTCCGTTCCACTGCAATCCCTGTACAGGTAGTCCTCAACTTACGACTGCAACAAAAAATTATGTTGTTAAGTGAGAAATTTGTTGAGTGAGTGTTGTCCCATTTTACGGCTTTTCTTGCCACTTTTGTTAAGTGAATCACTGCAGTTGATTAAATTAATAACGCAGTTGTTAAGTGAATCTGGTTTCCCCCATTGACTTTGCTTGTCAGAAGGTTGCAAAAGGGTATCACATGACTCCAGGACATTGCAACTGCCATAAATATGAGTCAGTTTTCAAGCATCTGAATGTAAATCACGTGACCATAGGGGTGCCCCAACAATTACAAGTGAGAAAAAAAGTCGTAAGTCACTTTTGTCAGTGATGTTGTAATCTTGAACAGGCACTCAATGAACTGTTGTAAGTTGAGGACTACCTGTAATGTGGTTGGGGTTCCTAAGCAGTTCCTTGTATCCTGAAAAGGCCCTTCCTAGAATTCCTACTAGATAGAGTACGCAGGAGATGGAAGTGAAGAAGGAAATAATCTGAACTGAGGTAGAAACAACTCTCAGCTGTCGTCTACCCATCAACCATGACCTGGATGACTGAGAATCTCAAAGGCTGTCTACTCATCAGGTTCAAGCATTGCCCTGTTTGTCTGAACCCTTTTCGCTTAACAATACACCATGCTTCATTGACAGATTGCAAAAGGTCAGCAGCTTAATTATTTGTGTATTTGCACAAATAATTTGCACATCCAATTCTTAACCCAAGGAGGACCACATAAAAAGTTTTCAATGACTTCGAGTATCTTTTCTTGTATGGTAGCCTGTATTTTTTCCAACTTTCAGATTGTTTTCTTTGACATTCATATTTATTATGCCTTTATTCTTTACACTGTATCAACACCTACGTCTCTTTTAGAGGGTCTGTAACATATAACATTATTCCAGAAGAGAAATGTTTTTTTTTTAAAAAACGATCATCTTAATTAAATAGAAAAATGACAATATAAAACGGGGCGGAAGGGTAGCATCGCTAAAATTCTATCATCAAAACACTCCTACCAGTAGTCATAGCTTTCATCCCAGTTGTCAAAATGAACCAGGAAACGGTTGTCCACAATATCAGTTACTGTAGCAACACATATGAAAGCAGGATTCTTTTTGTCTACTGCTTCAAGCTTCATCCCTACTCGAAATCCTGATGGGATCACAGTCTAATCAAAGAGAGGTTCAAAAATAATGTTGAGTAGAAGGATGGCTATTGAACCACATAAAGCAAGACAGCACAAAACAAACCTAAGACAAAAAGCTGCAGATCAGTAAAAAGATAAACATCAAACACAATGCTGCAGATTAATTTTAAAAAGCCATCTATACTGGGGTCCCCAATCCCTGGACCGTGGCCCACTGTTTGGAAATGCACACATCCCCACTTGCGTGAGTAGCAGGTGAGTGCATAAGTGCTCCATTTGCATGTTTGTCAGCCACCCATGTGTAACCATCCGCTCTTCTCCCCCTCCACTGGTCCACAAAGCTGGAAAGGTTGGGGAACTCTGCTCTACCCCCTCAAATTCTTCTGATTTTCTAAATTATCTTTTATTTTATTATTTTTTGACTGTCTATCTTACTACATGGTATACTGCTGAAATTGTGTAACCTTTCACAGACTTTTCAAATTAAGTTTGACTTTCCTAGTTTGTTATGAAATGAAACATACAGTCATTACATTCCCACAAGGGAGCTAAATCCAGACTCCCATGAATTCTGCTGATCTTAATCTAGCGCCAAATTGGCTTGAGTGTTAGTAGATAAGATTCTTGTGTACAGGTAGAATGAAATTAATTTTTAGTGCTTTGAACTCTATTCCTGTTGCTGGCTTCTTGCGCTTGACAGTGAATTTGTAATCACTCAGACAAATTAGGACTTATGTGAAGTCAATGAGGTGTGTGACCATGTATTAAAGATGTCTGTATCTTATATCTTGCATCACCTTGTCTTGGGAATAAGATAAACTCTTATTTTCTAAATCAAATAGTTGGATTATTTTTTAAAAATTGAATTCAGACTTCTTTTATTTCTGTCTCATCCATCCTGTAATCCCCTACATCATCTTCTTTTATATCTAATTTACTTGGATATTGAAAGAGGGCACAGTGCATGTCATCCTGTCAAAAAAGGATGTCAGAAAAGCCTTTGATAAAGTTTCCTTCATATAAATCTTACATGGTCCCATTAATTCTTACGGAAGACTTGATATAAGTTCAATTATTATTTTAATAATTATTAAATTTATCCACCTAGCCACTTTCATAGCTAAGGCAGGACTAGAACTTGCAGTCTGTTTTCTAGCTTGGAACCTTAGAGCAAACTGGCAAATTCTGGACTTTTTTTTCCCCTTTCTTGTCTTTAACTTTAATAAAATTTATATATATAGTACAAAGGCATGCAAAGCAGAATTTAGTGCCTGCTTTCCTCTACCCATGTAGGAAAATACTACTCCAATGCTTTTTTAAAATGCTTTTACTGAAAATTTAAACCTTTTAATACACACTTTCAAGTAATTAAATTAATAACAAGTGGCAAAGAAAAAAGATGTAGAAAATTTAAAAAAATATCTCCTGAAGATAATACACAGGTAGTATACATGTACACATTTATTTTATAAATTTACTATAAGAAGTTGATTTATTACATTGATAAAATCCATTACATTTTTCAACTAGATTGAGCGTATCAATATATTACATAAATGTTAATGTGAACACAGGGGTAAATAAGGAAAAAACTTACTGTGTTTTGGTTTTCAAACAAGGATTTAGGAGCAGCTTGAGCTTTACATTTCTTCAGATATGCAGGCCAATTAAATTCATCTTCTTTATATCCTGGAAACCATAAAGAAGAATAAAACACATATTCTTTTAGTTTGAGGTGCACTTACTTTAATTGCACCTGCTTCTGTCAGTATCACCATTCAGTGTCTGCCAAACTGTCCATTTTAAGAACAAATGGAAAACATTTAACTTTTAAAAGTCCCTTGAGAATATAATTACAGGCACCATATAATTTAAAAACAAGACCGGTCAGTCATATCTTTTCTCCTGAAAACTCCAAAAGCACCAGCTTGTCTTCAGAAGTCGCACATATATCTTTTCCTACAGAGGTGAGCTTCAAATGCAGTATTTGCAGATAATACACACTGAAAATTCTAATATTTTATCATTGTGTGAAGTGAAAATAGCAAAAGTCTGCAATCGTGGTATAAATATACAATATGAACTATATTTGATAACTATGTTCACAAAGGCAAAAAAGAAAGAAAAAAGAAAAACAGCATGCCAAGAAAACTTAACTATTGCAAGGTTGAATACAGTAACAAAGCATGGCTTAAGTATTACATGTAAAGAAACCTATGCCATCCAAACCATTTTTAAAGATTAAAAACTGTTGCATGTTGTTAACCAAACGCCCCTCTATTTTTCTGGTTTTGATTTTGTGGTCAAAGAGTAAAAACAGCTACAATGTTGTGTGAGAAGTTACTATGAGTACACAAAAAACCAAGACGTGACCAAGAACAATTCAATTCCAACTTCAGTATAGAATAGGAGAGAAAGAGAATAGTTTCCTGAAGCAAAAGTCAGATCCCACTTTAGGGAGCAAGATGAGGTCACAATGCAGACCTACCTTCTTAAGATAAAACTTAGGATCTATAAGAAGAGTGCCACTAAAAATCTCTCTCTGTGTGTGTGTGTGTGTTATATACAGATACACACAAATATTTGTCTGTTAAAATGAAAGCAATACCAAGCAGGAACAGGGGATTATATCAACATTAGTAATACACCTCAGAAAATGTCTCTTGCGATGGCACAAGAAAATAGAATTGCTATCAATGCTAGAATTGGGAGCTAAAAATTGAAGAGCGTCATAGAAGGATAAAGCACTCTTGTATGATCACAGTTTAGATCTGCCATAAGGTGAATGAGAAAAGGAAAAAAATGTTAGGTAATTCTCAAATTGCAAAGCACAACAATTTGCTTGTTGATGTAACACCGTAATGATATTCTTGGACTCAATCTGTAAGATCTGGTTGCAAAGAATTGGATTCAAAAGCTTAGAAGATGTTCAGAATAGTGAAGAAATTTGGGCAGCTAATACAGAGGTGACCCTTGGCAATTCTGTGGCCAAAATATTACAATGACACACTTCACTGACCAATCTGTAGTGACTATTTGGAGGGAAATAAAGGTGAATCCCTGAATGAGGTTAAATATCACATCTTTGAGCTCTATGGAAGCAAAACACTTCTGCTAATGGAATAATGCCAAGATATTTTGTAATGCCACTATCTGGAATTTCTTTACTGGATGCAATTCTTCACTTTTGAAGTGAAGAACTATTTTGAAGATCCAAAATGGACCATATTCCACCATATTTCTCAACATGGAATAACATGGACTTTTACTGGAAGTAAAAGTCTTTTTCTCTTTCCTTTGAAGGGCATTGATTCTACTTAAAGTACCTTCCTGCTAGTTGTCCTGCTGGCTGAGAAGCACATAAATATTTGTAAGGAAAATAATCATTAACCTGGTGATATGACCAGACTTTATTTTGATCAGTGTTCATGTATTTATGATAGTATGTGAATGGGCTCAGAGAAAAGATAAATGTGTTAAAAGTTCCCCTGAATCTCATCAACAGATCAGAAAAATTCCACTCCAGAGAAGTCCCTTATTCTACCTTTTGAGGTTGGCCAGAGACCCTCAGGATCAAAGATTACATAGGAGTAGACAACAGTATTGTAAGACAAAGGATACACTGATCTAATTAACTGGGGGCACTTTGGGCCCAAGAACAGCAGAAGACATTGATAAAGATGATTTCAACCCATTTATCTTTCTGAACAGGAATTATTTTGTGTCCTGGTGTCCTTTAGCTTTTCAGTCTTCTTAACCTGTTTGTAGAAGCTTCTATGGATTCCCTAAGCATAGGTGGACAAAGACTCTTTTTGGTAACTTTTGAATGTTCTGAGATGTTGATACCAGAATTTTGTCTGTAAGCATGTGCAGCATGGAAGACTTTCTCCAAAATCTCTTCAGCTACAAAGAGTTCCAGAAAAGGGTTCAGGGTAGGCACAAACCAGAATATGATGCACATTGACAATGATGAAGATACAATGCTTTCTACTATATATTATTTCTTTTTCTTCTTCCTTCTAAGGAAGAGGAGAAAATATTTAGGTTTATACCTTTTTGAAACCGCTGATATCCCAATCAAGCATCTTGATGTTGAACTGATATAGTTATTAAAACTATCATGAGGCTTTCTTTTGAGAGTACTGTGTAATTCATCTGTTAACTGTTTGATCATTAAAGCATTGGTCAAAGGATAATTTCTGCCTTTGAACATAAAAAATATACAGTAGACATTTTCAGATCCTGGAATTTAAATGTTTCAGAATTCACTTATATTTTATAATGTAAGAAATCATAAAAAGAATGTGTGTACCACTTTTTTTACTACAGCCAGTATAAAATTTTACTTGTAGAGTTTCTCACTATTAGAAGTGTACCTAAGCTGCTTTAATACAAATTTTTTAAAAAGGTCATAAATTGTTTATGTAGTACCTTTTGGGGGATGAAGTTTATGCCCAGTTTTCTCACACCACCCAACAGGATGAATATCTGAAGAATCAGCATTCAGCCAAAAATCGTAACAATCTGGGTACTCATCAAAATGGAGTCTAATTCTGTAGCCACAAATCTAAAATCAAAGTATATAAAAATATATACATATGAGTAGAAGTGTATCTCCTAATGGGCCTTAAGAGTCGATTATTGAATAGGGGAACAATTCTCAAACAAACTTTAGATTGCATAATCATTCAGTGCAGTAGTTCAAATGTATCACATCTTTATTAAGATTCATTCAACACACACACACATATATATGTACGTATGTATAATTTATAAGTAAAAATCCAGTATTTCTTTTCAGCTACAATCCAAGGGAACATTCTAAGTATTTCTTGTAAGATTAGAACCTAGGTCTAATCAGTGAAGTTGAGTCATACAACATTTAATAAAAGATACACTGGTTACAAACTTAGATAAATTTAGAAATTTAGAATAATTAAAAGTACCAGAAAGTATGCCTTTGCATCAAAGCTCTTCTTATATTCTTATTTATAGTTTATAATTCTACGTTACCTGGCTCTAAATGATGGGGTGCAGTTATTTTCTTATTGCCTGGTATAATTTGTTTTCGATACAGATAAATGTATAGATAATATTTGCTAAAATTAAGTTTCTTGTTTTATCATTCTGGCATTTACCTCTGCTACTGTAAGCACACAATACATTGACTGATGCTCAGGATCCACTCCTTCTAATTTCATTCCAACTTTGAATCCATTCTTGTTGTATGGGAATGACTGGTACTAGAAGTAAAAAGTCAAGTTTTATTTAACATAAGCATTTCTAAAATACACTAAAATCAATATCTTACTTTTTTCCATTAAGAAGAAAAACCAGATTTTCCACACTGATGCCAGCTAATGAAACTTTTTTCCCCAGCTCCATTTTTCAAGAAAAAAACTATATGGATATAAACTAGATCAAAATTTTCAGGATGAAGTACATTATACATTTCCTAAGTAATAAATATGTTAATATATTTCTGGATTAACGGTTCTGCCTCTCTCATCTCTCATCATCATTCCTGCTGTGCGAGTTGTATTTTGAACTTAGGTTAAGTAATTATGTCATCATATGCCTCATTATACAATACAATATTGCATATATGTCTGCATGACCTTTAAGAATGGGGTTTTCTTTACTGTGTCAGTTATGCTTTTTAATTTCTAATTGATTCAGTTTATGCCTTAAGCAGAGATAGTAAATACAAGGATGAGTACAGCTGTGCTTCCTTATCTCTCTCTGCAGAAAGCACAGGAATTGCTTGTTAAAAGACCCTGTATAAGTCATATGTATATAAGTAAGCTGCCTTTCAAAAAATGCATTTCTATGTTTTCATACAATGAAGGATACTCATGTCTTTCTTTCTGTTATCGTTTTCCTTAACCATTGTGAAGTAATTCTATTGGCCTCCTATTAACACATACACGTTGTCAAATTGTCTGTGATCAACATTCTCTTTAAGACTTATGTAGCCTAGTAGTTCTTATTTTTGGTTCATCTGGGTACAAAAAAAGGAATAACTGATAATAACCTGCTAGCTTTGAAAAATAAATGACTCTTTGGATCATCTCCAGTGGTTAGTATATATTGCCAAAATGTTTCTACCACAGTGCTAAAATGAATTTTAATATAAAGATTTTGACAAATCTCTTATATGAAGTATTTTGTGAAAAGTATCTGCTTCTTCCACAATGATTTTTCTAGTTATGCCAAGAAGATATTCTTTTTTGTCTACTTAACAACCGTTATTAACCATATTAACTGTGGTTCATTAGGATTACTTCTATAAAATTATTGATGTACTGTTACATCAACTGAAGTTTCTCACCAGAGGTTGCTAGTAATCAAGGCTATAACCACTGATCGTGTCAAAATACACAGAAACCACATTGTACATTGTTGTACAGTCCTCCCTGTAATTCTTACTAAAGTTGCTCCATAATAACTTACTATTTTCACAGAACCAAAATGGTATGTATAACAACAGCATCTATATATGCATTAGAAGAATACCAAAAATGGATACAATATGAAAAAAGAGACAGAAAAATGTTGCATATAAAGAGTATTGTTTTTATATGCCAAAATGATATAATCTAGAATTCTTTAACTGACTGTAAAATTATGAGATTTATGTTTATGTTTCTTTGACACGATTCTTATTTTAGTCTATACAAAAATATTCTACATGTTACTTTTAAAAAGCCATTAACTATTATCTGACTATTGCAAGTATTGAATTTTTTTCTTTTCTATTCAGGATTGTTCACACTAGGTGCTCCAATTTTTTAAATATATAATTAAGATATATAAGCCCCTCCTCCAACTCATTACTTACTATAAGATGCATGCATTAAAAAAAACACCTTACAATTGCTAAAATAAAGCAAAAGGGAATAAACATAATGGGTGAACCAAAAAAACTTATAACCAAAAAGTACTTCCAAATGGACATAGCTAACCTATCCCAGAATTTGGGATAGGGAAAACAGGTTAAAAACTTATTTTCACCTGTGTGTAAAATAAAGCCAAGCACAAATGTACACACCTAGCTCTCCAACTTCAGGCTGCCAGGAGTAATAACACCGATGAATTCTTACTGCAATGTTTTGGAATTGGGCACTTAGTAGCATACAGAAATAATCTTAAATACATCAATCATATAAAAATATAAGGAAGTATGAAATAACAATTCAAAAATTATGCATAGTAGAGTTTTAAACAGAGGCAACAGCATGCTTAGCTAAATCAACATCAACATTTAAAGCCTGCTGGGAAAAAACAGGTTTTCAGCAGCTGTTAAAAAATGTTTAGAAGAGTTAAAAACAATAGAAGTAGAACTCCAGAACTATGTTGTCACTATGAAAACCTGCCCACTTATATTCAGGCTATCTATAACAGAACAACACCCGAGATGATTTCTACATCAGTTATTACATATATAGTCACATCTGTGAACTGTAAGTAAGGGAACATTATCAGCCATGTCAAAATTTTAAATTCACCTTTATTTAAGAGAATTATCTGGCAAAGAATATATTCCTCAAACTAATTAATTAGGATTTTACAGGAGAGCTTACCTCTTTAAAAATCTTAGGAGGTGCTGCTATAGCCTTCTCTTCTTCCAAATATGAAGACCAACTCCACGCTTTCTTTCCCTTTGACATTAAAGCTGAAATTAGAAATCAAAGCAATTAAAAAATTAGAAAATAAAATTTATTCTCAGAAGACTCCCTGTCCCATTCATAAGTAATAATTATCTTGGTGAAAAATCTTGTATTACTATTGGGTAAATATGATATTATCATCATCCCATATACTTCAAATCTAGTAACACAATGTTACTATACAGGGAGTCCTTGACTTACAGCAGTTCATTTAGTGACCATTCAAACTTACAACAGCACTGAAAAAAGTGACTTATGTGGTTTTCACTCATCTTTGTAGCATCCCCACGATCATGTGATCAAAATTCAGACATTTGGCAACTGTCTCACAGTAATGACCTTCATTGTGCCCCAAGCTCATGTGATCACCTTTTGCAACCTTTTGACAAACAAAATCAATGGGGATGCCATATTCACTTAAAAACCGTGTTACTAACTTGTCAACTGTGGTGATTTACTTAACAACAGTGGCAAGAAAGGTCTTAAAATGGGGGGAAACTCACTTAACAAGTGTCAGAAAAACCCAGAAATGTTGGGCTCAATTGTGGTTCTAAGTCCAGAACCTCCTGGATTTGTGTGAACAGCACTGCAACAGATTGCTGTTAATTAAGATAGCAGGGATAGTAGATGATTACCATCAAAGTGAAAATTATAGATTAGCTTACAAGTAACTAATACTGCCTAATCTTATTATTTTCCTTAAGGAAGCATATTCACTCTTTTAGGAAACTAACTCCACAGTGATAGCATTTTATTACTTAGTTAACACTTTGGATTTGTCACTTTTTAAAATATAAAATACTTAATTTTCTACAGGTTCCCAAAAATTAGTTGAACAATTTCACCTATGCAGAATAGAAATCCCCATCAATGTTCAGGAAAGAGAATAATCTTAATTTCATTTATACTTTTTAGTTTAAACTCCCCTATGGAATGGGAAACATTAAATACATTTGAAGCTTTTAATAAAACAATAAAATGTAAGCACTCAAAGGACAATGCTCTTCAATTTTTTCTTTTACAAAATACTGAACATTTTGCTATGTACATCATAGTTATTATAATAAACGGATATCATTGACTAAATATAATAGTATATTATTTTAATTAATTAATTTGATATTTTTATAGCCATCTATCCCACTTAGTGATTCTGGGCAGCATAATAATTAAGAATGTATAAAAGCTGATTGAAACAATCAATTTATATTAAAATAAAAACAAAACAATTTTTAAAAAGTAATGGCATAAAAACAATGTGCATCCATTAACTGTCATATAATATCTAACAGGCTCCACTGTATCATCGCATCACTAAACTAGATAAAGCTAAGTTTGAAGGCAGGGGTGGACAACTAAGGCAAGTTTTACGACTTCTGGACTTCAACTCCCAGAATTCCTAAGCCATCAGGGGACTTGAAGTCTAAGGGTCATAAAGTTGCCCTCCCCTGTTTTAAGAGGTTTCTGGAAAACTGACAGAATTAGGGCATGAGGGGGATGATATTCCAGAGGGTGGAGGGGCGTACATCAATTTTACCAACCAAACATACAGTGGGAATGTTCACCTGTGGCATTATGAAATAATCAGTGACCAGAAGATATTTGCAAACAGTATAAATATGTAAAATTCACAGATTCATGGTTATTCACTTCTGATTGTACACTTAATCAATCCATTTACCTCAAAGCATATTTTAAGTTTTTTGAGGAACTGAAGGAAAACTTTATTCTGCTAAAGTTTGTTTATTTATTTATTTAGCGTATGGCACGTACATGGACTTAAAGTAGCTCAAATGCCAATGTCCATTCCACCCAGCCATTCAAAGACAGGGCAGTCCACGCTAAAAAAAAATCAGACACTGGGCTGGTGCAAGCTCCCAACGGACACCCGGATAAAACATGATAGACACTCTGCTGAAGAGTACCACAGTCACACTGAGGGGCAGAGACAAGATCCCACTCAAAAATACTTCCTGTTAAAATATTATAAATCAACTTACTTTGTTTCAAAATTGCCACATCTCGTTTCCTTTTCCGTGTGGCTCTTTGAGATACTCTCAGTATTCTTCCTTCAGAGTGCTCTTCCTAAATTGCAAAATTAAATATTGCGACTGGCATAGTTTTCATTTATAATTATCAAACAAAGAAGTTCCTGTTCTGAAAGTATTTTGAATATTTAAATATGAATTTAATTCAGTTCATGCAAAAATCAATGGAGAATGAAGTTTCAGCCTGTAGAATGGTATTTGATTAAACTAGAAGATATTATGAACAACTTAAGTACATCTGAAACCAGATGTATGAATAAAATTCAATTCTGATTTGCAATATTAACAGTGAATTACATGACAGGACTTTCCTAATTATTCTCTCAATACAAGAGAGAATAGCAATATGCTCTCTGTAAGACTCTTTCAGAAAATGATTACACTGTAGAGCAGATATATAGTTTACTATTTTCTCATTCTATCTACATGAAAATAAATTCAATAGACAGAAGAGTAGTATATATTTCTTTAACCAGCTCCAACTCCAACTCCAACATCCAGTTGGGTAAGAATTCACAACATCTGTCAATGGCAAAATTAAATGTTTATCTTTCAATCAAATGGTTGGAAGGCCATGATATTGTTGAATTTTACAAATTTCAATATTCTTATATCTTATAAGATTTCTAATAAAAAATCAAGTTCATAAAATTTGGGGAAGGGGTGTGATTTGACACTGCTGAAATATCATGTAGTCCAGAAATCTCATGAGATTGGGGCAAAATCAGTTAAATTTAGATTAAAACATACCATTCCACTGATTCGCAACAGGCTTAAAGTGCACGGATTTCACAAGCAGGGATTACAGAATAGTACTAAAAATACAAGAAACGGTCTAATCTTTCAACTGAAAAGTACTAACTGTTTCTTTATCTTTTTCTTCAATAACCTCTCCTTTGGATGACAGTTTGTTTTTTCTCTTTTGAATGCCCTTAGAATAGTCTTCGTCACTGCATTCTGACACGTCTTTTTCCTCCTTCGATTCCCTAGAATGAGAATTGCATTAATTACCATGAGGAAAAAGTTATGATTCACAAAACAAGACTTTGCATCTTTCAAACCTTTCCTTTCCTCTTTCTCCTCAAAGCGCATAATCTAAAAAGGGATTTTGAAAGAAAAGAAGTAGCAACTTTGAATGCTGTGAAGTGGAATAGAAAGACTGCAATCTGTTGAAAGATTGAAGAGATTATTATGTAAGGCAGTAAAACAAATTTCTCAGATGAACACAGTAAAAGCAACTGTGCAATAATTAATTGCATTAGAGATAAACTGAACTACACGATTACTGACAGAGAAGAAAACAGAAAATATGCAGTCTTTCCCTTTTTAAGTTAATGCATGGTCCTGAACAAAAACACGTCTTTGCTGCCATAAATTCCAATACACTGGATTGCATCTAAATAGAACCTTTATAAAATCAAAGTGAATAATGCAGACATTTTGATCACATGCTCATATGCTAAGTAAAATTCTGTGAATAGATACTGATACTGCAATGTTTAACTAGAAGTCAAACTTACTGGGATTTATTTTTTAATAGATACATATCAGAACTGTTCAAATTCTTATAGCACGCAGGAATGTGAATGAAGCAGCTATCTTTTGACAGCCATGTATTTTTCTTTTGCAGGTTTACTTCAGCTGCTTCTTTGAAGACTGTTTCAGAATATCTTATGCTCCTGTTCTCTTTCAAAGAATAGGACTGCCCTAATACAAGATTGCACCCGAGGCTGAATCCTGTTGAGACTTAGCTATGAATTATACTGAATGATAATCAAACAATGTGACTATTCTGGCAGATTTACATTATGCTCACAAACAAACAGTGGTTTGTTTGTGAGCATTATATGGCTTCTCTGAGATGTGTAAGGTCAATACTGTTTCTTGGGGATTCTTCTATTTATAAACTTAAACTTAAACAGTTGTAGAAAACATTTGCCTTGTTTTGTATAACTGAATAGGGGTCAATAATGCGGTATCAAAAGCTCTACACTTATGTACAGTATCTCCAAGTGGCATTATCAAGTCACAGAGAAGCAATCTTAATAAATACACGTTTGAATTATTGTGAGATCATCTGTGTTCTAGCCCTGGAATTTAAGAGTGGATGGTTTCACCTGCAACTACTATACAGGACTGCATGATGGCACCTAGTACCTATAATATCCCCATACTTTTTCTCTTTTGCTTCACACACACACACACACACACACACACACACACACACACACAAAATCCAGCAGTAATTAGCAATAATAGTATAACTTAGATTCCATTTTTTAAAAATCAACTGACAGCTCAGCAAGTATTTTTATCCAGTGTTCCCTTAGGCGACAACAGAATTTGTACTTGCCATGACATTGTATTGTATTTATTATATTAACTCTTACTTGTTTTTAAACAGATGGGCACATTTTTGGCTGCAAGTTCTTTCTCCATCTACAAACTCCACTGATGTTCCAGACTGAAAACAATTTCCACAAAAATGAAGCCCATCTGCCTTGGCAGTTTCCTTCAGTTTTGGTGGTACTTCTGTTTTTTCTGAGAATGCTACAACAGAAAAAAGAAAGCAGTGAATTCTCAGGATGACATACTGGTGGAGAAAAAAAGATATTAATGAATTGTGTCAAACAAAACCACCAAGACTTTCAGCTGGGAATCACACCGAGCACATGTCTACCATTCCTTAAAGTAGCTGTATCTTTACCTAGTGTTTTGCAACTGTAGAACAATCTATAGACAAAAAACATGTATTACAAAAACATGTATTACAATTGTATTACAATTTGCATGTTGCAAAACATCTTTTTTGCTTTTGAGTTCAACCTTCTGAGCCTCTTTAATTACTGATACACATTTATCCTATTTTGAAAAGTGATTTCGGGCTTCCCACAAGTGATCAGTGCTGACACTTTAGAAAAATCTTACAGGTTTTATCTAAATGATTTACTCAACAACAATCTTATTTCTCCAGGTGAACAGTTCAATGAAGATTTGAATAAAGTGTGCATCTGCTGTGAAAATCAATAGCGTGTCAAGAATAATAAGAATTTGTACTGAAAATAGAGAAGCCAATATTATAAAACCATAGTTTTGGTTTTGTGTAGTTTTAAATATTGAATCTGTATAGTTTTAATAGGTTAATATATTGTAATTATTTTTCTACTTGTTTTATAATCTGTAAACCATCCAGAGTCACATTATAGTGGAGATGGGTGGCATAAAACTTTAATATATAAAGAAACGAATAAATAAATAAAGATTTTATATAAATCTATGTTGTACCACATTTAGAATATAGTGTGTAGTTTTGGTTACCAAATCTTAAAAAGGGTATAATGGAACTACAGAAAGTTCAGAGGAAACTAAGTTGATTAAATGACTGATCTTACAAGGAAATGTTGCAACTTTGGGGGCATTTATTTCAGAAAGGAAGCCAAGAGAGGATATGAATAAGGTGTACAAAGCTGTACATGATATGGATAAGGAGAAGCTGTTTTCCTCTTCCTAAAATACACTGCTCAAAAAAATAAAGGGAACACTTAAACAACACAATGTAACTCCAAGTCAATCACATTTCTGTGAAATCATACTGTCCACTTAGGTAGCAATACTGATTGAAATCAATTTCACATGCTCTTGTGCAAATGAATAGACAACAGGTGAAAAGCATAGGCAGTTAGCAAGACATCCCCAATAAAGGAGTGGTTCTGCAGGTGGTGACCACAGACCACTTCTCAGTTCCTATGCAAAAGGCTGATGGTTTGGTCACTTTTGAATGCTGGCGGTGCTTTCACTCTAGTGATAGCATGAGACGGAGTCTACGACCCACACAAGTGTCTCAGGTAGTGCAGCTCATCCAGGATGGCACATCAATGTGAGCTATGGCAAGAAGGTTTGCTGTGTCTGTCAACGTAGTGTCCAGAGCATGCAGGCGCTACCAGGAGACAGGCCAGTACATCAGGAGATGTGGAGGAGGCCCTAGGAGGGCAACAACCCAGCATCAGGACTGCTACCTCCGCCTTTGTGCAAGAAGGGACAGGAGGAGCACTGCCAGAGACCTGCAAAATGACCTCCAGCGGGCCACAAATGTGCATGTGGCTGCTCAAATGGTCAGAAACAGACTCCATGAGGGCGGTATGAGGGCCCGACATCCGTAAGTGGGGGTTGTGCTTACAGCCCAGCACCATGCAGGACATTTGGCATTTGCCAGAGAACACCAAGATTGGCAAATTTGCCACTGGCGCCCTGTGCTCTTCACAGATGAAAGCAGGTTCACACTGAGCACATGACAGACGTGACAGGGTCTGGAGATGCCGTGGAGAACGTTCTGCTGCCTGCAACATCCTCCAGCATGACTGGTTTGGCAGTGGGTCAGTAATGGTGTGGGGTGGCATTTCTTTAGGGGGCCGCACAGCCCTCCATGTGCTCTCCAGAGGTAGCTTGACTGTCATTAGGTACTGAGATGAGATCCTCAGACTCCCTGTGAGAACATATGCTGGTGTGGTTGACCCTGGGTTCCTCCTAATGCACGACAATGCTAGACCTCATGTGGCTGGAGTGTGTCAGCAGTTCCTGCAAGACGAAGGCATTGATGCTATGGACCGCCCGTTCCCCAGATCTGAATCCAATTGAGCACATCTGGGACATCATGTCTCACTCCACCCACCAACACCATGTTGCACTGCAGACTGTCCAGGAGTTGGGGGATGCTTTTGTCCAGGTGTGGGAGGGGATCCCTCAGGAGACCATCTGCCACCTCATCAGGAGCATGCCCAGACATTGTAGGGAGGTCATGCAGGCACGTGGAGGCCACACACACTACTGAGCCTCATTTTGACTTGTTTTAAGGACATTACATCAAAGTTGGGTCAGCCTGTAGTGGTTTTTTCCACTTTAATTTTGAGTGTAACTCCAAATCCAGACCTCCAAGGGTTGCTAAATTTGATTTCCATTGATAATTTTTGTGTGATTTTGTTGTCAGTACATTCAACTATGTAATGAACAAAGTATTTAATAAGAATATTTCATTCATTCAGATCTAGTATGTCTTATTTTTGTGTTCCCTTTATTTTTTTGAGCAGTATACTAGAAGCAGATATTAATGAAACTGAATCTTGGAAGAATCCAGTGAGACAAAACGAAGTATTTTTACACCATAAATAATTAAACATTGGAATTAGGAGCTATGATATATAATAGTGACTACCAACTTAGCTGGATTAAAAAAAGGGTTGGCCAAATTTGTGAATGAATACTTTCTTGTGTAACTGTTTGGCCACTGCGATGACAGATTAACTAACAGTCCAATCCAGCAAGACACTTCTTAAGTTCTTACTAGCCAACACTTAAATTACTGCTTATATTAAGTGGTTTGCAACAGTGGTGGGATTCAAATTTTTTTACTACCAGTTCTGTGGGCGTGGCTTGGTGGGCGTGGCAGGGGAAAGATACTGTAAAACCTCCAGTCAGAGGTGGTATTTGCCACTTCTCTGAACTACTCAAAATTTCCGCTACCGGTTCTCCAGAACTGGTCAGAACCTGCTGAATACCACCTCTGGTTTGCAAGCTTAAGAACTTTGGAAAAATATTCTATCAAACAGATTTTAATATGTAAAAGCTATTGGACTGGATCCCAGATGAGCAAAATTCTGCTCACTGAAACTCACAAGAGAAATAAGGACACGTGATTTTTGATGAATTTGTCATTTTCCTGCGGAGATGCTCCAGGACTGTGGAGCAGCATGAAGACTGCAAGGCAACAAGAGAATTCACAAATTAAATCTCCTTTAGACTTTTTCTGTTGGTAAGATTTTGCTGAACCTGGTCTCTTTCATAAATGAAAGATAAGCTCCTTTTCCTGGAAGCATAAGTCTGCATATAGCCGGCATTTAGAGCAGGAATGGGCAATCTTATGGTTGTTGGGGAATCAAATATAAAATTTGGGGGAAGGTGAAACCGTAGTGAGCAGGGAAATGAGTGGGCAGAGCTGAAGTAGTTGAAGTAATTTGTCTTTTTTTCCTAAATTGGGTTAAGGCCACTCTGGGGCTTACAAAACAATTTCCAGGGATTCCCACACAGCCTTTATACATCCCTGAGGCCAGCAACTGCATACTTCAGCCCAGAACACAATTTAATTCAGTAGCTCTTTTCTGAAATATTCAGAATCCCATCACCTAGTTCTTAATTGGTTCTTATTAGTTTTCCATGGGCCTAAGAAGATGGTTGTGTTTTAGCCTCACCACAGACAAATATATAGAAATCACAACAACTTTAAACAATCTATGGATTGTTCTTTTCTGATCCTTTGATCTGGTGCCACTTTTATTTTATTTTAGTTCAGTTTTTGTATTATGGCTTAACTATTTCAGGAGACAAATGTGATTCTGTGAGCTAAGAGATGGTGTTGTATATTACAAGAAAGCAGGAACTGCAACCTTCTTCTAAGCAAAATCCAGTAGCAGTGACTTTTTTTTCCTTTTAATATAAATCCTGTTGATTTAGAGCCAACGTTTATGTGAATATTTTAACTGCATTTAAATGACTTAAGATGTTTCCAGGCCAAGAGCGCAAGCACTTGATCAAGATCAAGAGCAAGCACTCATCAAGCAGATAAAGAGGACTAGTTCTTTCTTTCCCTTGTGGCAGTAGCAGGAAGGTAGAACAGCATGTTTTTTTAAGGAAGAATGCTTGGATTATGCCAAATGCATATCTCTGGTCTCAATCTTCACACACACCCCATTACTTGCTGCCACAAACTGTTTAAAAGTGGGAAATTATAACACCACTATTCATTCTTTGGAACAAATTTTAGAGTATTTGTAAAACAATTCATTTCTTCTTATTTAAAATGTACGCACAATAGAAATTATAAGCTTGTCTAGGACAGCTAGACACACTGATATCCATATGAAATTGTAATGCCAAGAAACAAAATTAAAATCATTGCACTGACCTTCTTGGACAGTTGGCACCATCCAAGTTGTGGTAGCCGTAGCCTTCTTAACACTTTCCATTTCTGTGACATCAGTGATTACTTCTAGAGCTCCAAATTCATTCACACAAAACTGATTTTAAAATGTGAAAAAATAATATAAAAAGTTTTAGTATCAGTTATAGTTTGTATATTTTACACAAACACTCGTGCACATACAGTAATATTTATTCTTCATTATATTAGCTCCTTAATTATCTCATAACTTACTTAAATTGCCAATGGATTTGATTTTAGACAATAAAATAAGAAGTAGCTTTTATATTTGCTACATATAGTCAGTCTTTTTTATTTATTTTTATTTATTTGATTTGTAAATCTCTTACAAGATAACAGGTATAAGAATGAACATGAGTATGAATACAGGAAATAAGTACGAATAAATGGGATAGGACAGGGACAGTAGGAAGAATTGTGCACTTATGCACGCCCCTGGCAGACCTCTTGGGAATGGGGTGAAGTCAATAGTAGATAGTTTAAGGGTAAAGGAGTGGGGGTTTGAGGATGTAACAACAGAACCAGGTAGTGAATTCCTGGCATTGACCACTCTGTTGCTGAAGCTGTACTTTCTACAATCAAGTTTGGAGCAGTTTACATTGAGTTTGTATCTGTTGTGTGCTCTTGTATTGTTGCTTTGTAACTTTGATTTATAACCATCATTTACCAACCAGTCAAAGTTGAAAACAACTAGTTCTCACCCTTACTTCTACTGTAGCATCCTCATGGTCACATATTCAAAATTCAGACACTTGGCAATTGGTATATATTTACAATGGTTGCAGCCTCCTCACCAGGTTCCATGGTTCTCATTTGCAACTTCCTAGCATCTTCCGGCAAGCAAACTTAATGGCGGTATTGAACTGATTCATTTATGCTGCTGTATCCCAGTTGGTATCTAATTTATATATCATCTTCTGAATTTTAAAAATAACAGTCTCACCCACATGAACTGAAATAATAGGCAAAGGCTGCTTAGCTTGAGTGCATCTGTCTCAGTGAACATATTCCTAAATTGCAAAAATTAGAGTTTTCTATATATTCTTTAAACATTTGTTCCAATTTTAGGCTGAACAAGGACCAGAATTCTCAGAATAGCACTCATATCAAAGATGAAAATGTTGGGGAAAATTACAGAAAGTGTGAACATAAAATAAACAAAGCAATATAATTAAATGATAGTAAAGTTAAGGAAGGCTATTGAAAGAAAAAATAGTAGATTGCCAGTACCCTCTAGTGGTCACGTACAATTCCATTGAAAATATATTTGAGAATGAACTTTCTGAATGGGACTGAATGGCTTTATGCAGTTGCATTTTTCAACAACAAAAAAAGACAACCTTTTGTCAAAATACCAGCACTTTTTCAAAGACAAGTGCATACAGTAAACTCCTGCCTCTGCTACCCTTTCCTTTCCCTTTTGTTGCTCCTGCAGTGAATTTTTGATTATAAACACTTTAGAGCTAGAAGCTACTATTTTCTGCTCTATACATACTAATACTTTTATGTAGTTCAAGAATGAACAGTATACATAGGAGTTTAGTCTGAAAATCTTTTATGTGTTATTTCTCATGTTACACATAATATCAACATCCTAGGTATAAAAATTGGCTTGGTATTAGTGTCATTTCAGCCAATGCATAAACATCCATAAACATTCTTGATACTGTTTCTTCACTATTGTGGCAAATTTTATTGCTTTCCTGATAAATTTCTACTTGCATTGAGTTTATGCTCGTAAGAGAGGTCCAAATGTAATTAAATGTGGGTTTCTAGGGATATGTTTCATTATGAGAAGCCTTGCTTTGTGAGTTGCAAAGCATGGATACGGGGCTAGTCATTCTCAAACTGGTGCCTTTGCCTTGAAGAAAGTGACTTATTTGCATGTGTAGAAATCACTTTGATCAGTCAAGGAAAAAACACAGCCACTTTGCTCTACCACCCTTTGTCCTGGACAACTTGTTTAACGACCATTTGAAGTTACAACAGCACTGAAAAGAGTGACTTGCAACTGGTCCCTCTCACTTACAATCACCGCAGGTTCCCTTTAGTCACTTGATTAAAATCAGGGTCCTTGGCAGCCGGCATGTATTTACAAAGGTTGTAGCATCTCAGGGTCATGTGATCACCATTTGCGACCTTCCCAGGGAGTTTCCAGCAAGCAAAATCAATGGGGGAAGCCAAATTCACTTAATGACCAATGGTGATTTACTTAATGAGCATGGCAAAAAAAAAGTTGTAAAATTGCTTTGTGACAGAGGTTCTGATCCTGTGTTCGTAAGCCTAGGACTACCTATATTCAACCATCCTAATTTCAATGTGTGCTTTTGCTTCAAAGGATTGCACTCTCAAAGCAAGGCAGGTGGTTAAAAATGGAAATAGCAGCAGCTGGGAGAGTGGATTAGGACAGCTGTAGAAATAGATGGAGAATTTAATTATTTTCCCTCCTGCTGTGATCCTGAAGAGGCTCCTTCCTCCTATATTTGCTTTCAGGGGCAGAATCCTCTGGGGCTCAGCATTCTAAAGGCATGTTTTTTACAGCTGGTTCCTGTTTGCTACCTTAGGTTCTACATATAATCAAAATAGCACCTCCAAGCTTTAAATCTCTGTACCCCTGCATCACACAGTGACAGTGGGAACTGTTTGTAAATGGAATGTACTAATGTAATTTCCAAGTAAAGAAATGGGATAATTTAAGGCACTTTCAGATTTTTGCAAACCAGATTTGATAATATATTTATTTCTGGCTAGCTCTATTGGGCCATTAGGTTCTGGCACATATCCTTTCTGAATGTATTCCCAGGCTCAGCTATATCTATTTTCAGAATGCTTTTCAAAATAGATGCATTCACTTGTTTAGTTAGCAATAGCAATGTGCTAGGCATACTTGTAACATCACTTTAAAAGTAGGGCACTTGAAAACACACAAGTACAATAATAAAAAAGTGTTCCACATTCTGCTACTTTCCCAGGAAGCAATTTTAATTTATTGCAGCTTGTCCAATTTGATTGGAGCACTTGAATCCAAAGGTGATGGTGATTGTATGTACTCATCAGAGTGACTCAGAAAAGCAGGGTCCTTCACTTTTATATATGCTCTTCAGTTTGGAAGGTATCAACTTTTAAGCTCTCTACATAGTTCACAGCAATTGTAATATGAAGTGTTTCTGATTTGAAATCCTTGAAACTCCATAGCTTGAAACTCCAATCCTCGAAACTCCACAGCAGCTGAAAATTACTTATTGCATTAAATGCCAGACTGCTGCAGCATTTTTATTTCATTTTGTCTGAATGTTTTACTAGCAAATTTGATGTTGAAATATTTTGTAACATACAATGTTTGAAACAAATCTGAATAATGAATAAAAGACCAATTTTCTTGCAGGCAGTCTTCACTTGTAAAAAATGGCTCATGTATGAAATTGCTTTCTATAAATAATCCATCCTTTTATACTAAAAATAAGAAAAACAACAGTGCAATATAAATTGTTTTAAATAATTCAAGGGACCTGTATTTTAATGTACTACTAATAAATATTTTTTTCTGGAGTAACCCTCTGTTTGACCTCTCTTCTTTTGAGGTTAGGAAGAAGTTGCCCATACCAACTAAAATTGTTGTTGGTGTGATTCTAAGGCTAAGCCTTCTCATTTAATACAAATCTTAATTCACTATTTGAATTATCAAAAGCAATCAGTCTTGGATCTAGTTAAATATTTAAAGTTCCAAGAGTTGCCTTAAGATCTTCTCCAAACTATTCATTTTCAAAGTTCTACCCTGCAAAACTGCCCTGGCATTTTGCAATGTGGGACAATCCAAATAAAATTGATCCAATTCCTTGAGTATCATAAGTAATGATACCTTTACCGCTAAACAAGGAGCAACCTCTTTCATCTAATACCATTATTAATAAGATTGCCCCACACTACTGTTATTCCAAAGCAGGAGAGTTTCTCCCATGTTTTCCTAGTTAAAGAAACCTGATCTATTATAACAGAGGCATTGTGCATGATTAGTACAGTATGAGTAAATTACCAAGTGTATTTAGGTGGGAAGAACAAGAAGTTGAATATAAGTTCTGGAGCCAGAGAAGAATGACAACCGTACGTGCTGTAGAAAAATCAAAAAATTCTAATGCTTAAGTAAGATACTTTCCATGAATGTGGGGGAGGGATGTTTGAGGAAAAAATGTGCATTTGGCCTACATTTAGACTTAGTCACGTTTTAAAACAACTTGGAGAAATAATAAATTAATAACAAAATCTTCTGGCATTATAGCTTCATTGATCCCTTTTCCAATGGAAACCCCAAGTCATGTTAGCATATAGGAGGAAGCAATCATTTCCTCAGCACAAGGAAGGCAAAGAACAGAAAGCCTCTGTTTAAAAGCCTGTCTTTAAAATGTGCCCTTTCTGAACAGGAGGAAGCTGGTGAGCTCAAGCTTTCTTCTCAAACACACACCTATATCTTATTTAAAAGAATAAAACATAGATGTGAAACATCCTCTCTTTATTTATTCAGAAATTCAAAAGGACTAACTCTAAATTTAGGTTTCAGCCTAGAAAGAAGAGAAAAAGATGGAAGGAGAGAAGATGAAAGCACCGGAGGCAAAACAGCATGATCCTTGAAAACTTAATACGACACATTTCATTTCCCTCAATTAAACATTCTGAATGCTGACCATGGAATTGTTGTACAGCAATCTAGAAGTAGAAATAGAGCTGAGGAGACAATGTGGAATCAAATCTCCATTCAGCCCCTTAGAACCACTCACAGGAATTGTTTTAAGCACTGCACCTTTGCGTATACCCCAAATAAATGTGAAACAACTGTATTTTTTTAATCACTGTTTGTGATCAAATGATACATTTAACAAATTTCTTTGCTATGTTTATTGGAGATGATTCTTTACATCAGCATATAAACTTCTAGGATTTAGCCCTCAGAATTACAGGTAGTCCTCAGTTAATGAACATTTGATCAGCAACCATTAGAAATTATGATGGCATTAAATTAGATTTATGGCAAATCCTCAATGTTGCAGCCCCATGGTTCAATATTGCAGTCATGTGACTGTGATTCAAATACTTGGCAACTGGGTTTCAATTACAAGGGTTGCAGTGTGTCCCACAATCACCTGATCACCATTTGCAACCTTCACTGGCAACAAACAAAATCAATTAGAAAGCTGGCAGGAGATTGCAAATAGCAATCACGTGACATCACATCTGATGACCAGGTAGGATTCACCTAACGACTGCAACTAGTGCTGCCAGAATATCATAAGTTGGCAGTTGTGGGACACTGCATTTTACAACCATGTCATTTTACAACTGAGTTCCCTGTCCCGTTTACCATCATTTTCCCAATGACTATCTGTTCAGTGTTTTCATTCATAGAACAGTTCCTTAATCCACGAAATAACAATGAATGCCTTTATAGTTTGGTTGAAGCTTGCATATAATTGCAATTCAATCTTACAAAGTCATGCTCATATTACTGGGCCAGCAAACTTTCTATGAAGTGGTTCATACATGCATAAATGTACACTTTCCAGTGTATATTTTATTATACGAATATATTAGAAAGATACAATTTGATTTTATTTTAATACACTAGAAATACCTCTAAAGCATAAAACAAAGAAATATTCATTTTTGTATCAGAAGTACTAGCACTAGTACTTATCTAATTAGAGGAAGCAGAAAAAACAACCTGAAGCCAGTACAAAATCAAAATCATCCTCCATCACTGGGGGAGAAAATGCACGCATAAAGAAGCTATCCAAAATTTCAAAATGGTATCTTCCAGATTTTAACCTCCTTCACTGAAGTGCTGACTAATATCACACAAATTTCTATATGATATGATTGAAAGGTGATACTGTTGATGAAAATATCTTAATTAATCCCATGTAATCCTTTCTAAACACAAAGCACTTAAAGCAGCTAAACTGTATAAAATAAATAGCAAGAAGTAAGGGATTGCTCATGGGCAAGTTGCCTCAATTCTACCATTATTCTGAACTAATATGTATAGAAATGTCATAAAAAATTTTTTTTAAAAAAACAATCCATGTTATGTTTCCATATCAGCTGTAAGTGTCAGGAATTGTCAGAGAGCCTTCTTTGTGCACCTTATTATGCAACATCTTAATAAAATTCTAGGAAGCAAACTCAACTATATAAGCTGGAAATCATTCCAGTTGAGAAACGGTGATCATTTGAAGGAATAAGAAATGGTGTTCAATTTGTTTAGAACAAGGTGACATCCTTACCAAGACAGCAAGGAAGTTATTAGATGAGTCACACCCAATTTTATAACTTTTGCCATAATTATTTAGTAAATCACTGCAATTGTTAAGTGAATCAGGTGGTCATTACGCAAATCTAGCTTCCCGCATTTGACTTTGCTTGTCAAAAGCAGACCGGGAAAGTTGCAAATGGTGATCACATGAGTCCAGGATCCTGCAACCATTCTAAACACATGCCAGTTGCCAAGTGCTAGAATTTTGATCATGTGATGTGGAGATGCTGAGATAGTTGTAGCTGTGTAGGGATATTCTAACTCTCAAAGACGTTTCTTTCCAAAGCTCGTTACTTTTAAGATTTTGAAATTGTTTAAGTTAAAATTTAAGTTTAATATGCTGCTCTTGTTTTTACTAGGTAACTTCTTTTATATTATATACTGTTATGTAATATTTTACAATTAAAAATAACATACTTTTTGTTCTTTTGTTTTTTAACTAAAATAATCACACCTTTTAATAAAACATTGTACATCTCTGTGTTTACATCTCTGTAATTACAGTACCTTCAAATCACTTCCAGGCAAGGTACCAATTCCATCCTTCCAGTCCATTACACTAAATACATCAAAGTCTTGCCCATTTCCACTACAAGCTGGTTCATTCATGGCGGCTACCCTGTAAAATAAATGAAGGTGGTTATATCTCTAATTCAATTTCATTTTTTTTTTTCATTTAAAAAACTGCCTTATCAGATAATTTTTTAAAAATTCATCTGTTCAATATTATTTAATAACAAGTTTTACATGATTCCAAAATTCATAAAACCCTTTTCGAAGCAAGGAAAATGTCACGGATTAATGTGAAACTTCTCAGATGACTAGGATTCTTGACCTTCTTGGATATGAATCAAATTGAGAGCTTGGGAAAAAATACAGGGCACAGAAAAGCCTGTATTCAAAGTTGATAGAATATACTTACTCAGGAGTAAGCCCCACTGAATTTAATGGAAATGATCCAAAAGTTAAATTTACCTATCACAGTTAGAATAAAGAATAAAGAAGCTAACATTATCCACATGTATATTTTCAAGATATAAAAAACTACCTTGAGCATTAAGCAAAATGATTCACATACAATTAAAATTAATTCCCATGTTTTGCTAATATAAAAACTGCTAATTTATCAAGGAATCTGAATTTTTTAAAAGCTGGAAACTAAGTAGTAGGAATAGCAATAGTAATAGCAACAGCACTTATATTGCTTCATAGTGCTTTACACACCTCTCTGACCAGTATACAGAGTCAGCATATTGCTCCTAACAATCTGAGTCCTCATTTCACCAACCTTGGAAGGATGGAAGGCTGAGTCAACCTTCAGCCAGTCAGGATCAAACTCCGGGCAGTGAGCAGTTAGCCTGAAATATTGCATTCTAACCACTGCACCACAGTAGCTCATTATAAGAAACAACTTAATAAAACACATAAAGAATTGTAAACAGCCTAGTGGACCAAGCTATTGTTATTATTTTTTTAATTATAATTTTATTAAACATTACAATTAAAAAGAAAAAAATGCAAACTAAGAAAAAGAAAAGAATAAAAAGAAAAATATAGAAAGTGCCAAAAATTAAGAAATAGAAAGAATAGAAAGGAAAATAAAGAAAAAGAAAATATATAAAGAAATAAGTTCTCCCTTCATCGCAAGTATAAACAATTTTAATAACTTATCACTTTATCTTAAAAGGAGGTCTCTTCTTCCTATATTTCATCTCTTATCTATAAAGAAATCCTTAAAACCTGGTTGTTCCGTCCCGGTGAACAAAAGTTCATTACCAGTTACTCTATTTTAAGCTTGATCAAATAAACAACTTTATATTCCTCTGTTTTACTTTAATGTCCTTAAAATTGACTTATTTTTATTTTTTCCATGTCCTTTCTCACAAAATTCTTCAAAACTATAACTAGTTTCTATTGGAAATCCAATGTAGGAAAGTTATCTAGATCACTCTTTAGGTTTGTTATTTGTGTATCCCTTTTAATTTTTAAGATATCACCTGGTTTGTATATCCACTGTAAAATCTTTTTCTATGTTATAGTTATAGCCTGTCATTTATAAATTCACTTTCAAATCAGTTTCAGTCTTGTCCAGTATAACTTTTTCTTCTATAACTTTTTAAAAACACAGTCTGTTTGCAATGGCAGATACTACTGAAATTAACTTCTGGGTCCATTATTTCCAATATCTGACAATACATCCAATATTGAAGTACTTTGTTCCGTTCTATTTTAGAAAGTTCAACTGAAATATTCCTGTCCTTTATTATAATCTTTAGTTATCTTTAGTTCCCCCAAGTGCATTCAACTTGAAAGTTCATCATTTTTTAAGAATTCAAAGCAGTAGCTTTTTTTCCCCATGAGAAGCATTCTTACAATCAATTTCAAATTTTTATTTCAAATCCATGCCAACTTAGTCCAATTGTAGTTTTTCAAAACTGATCATTCTTTTGCAGTTTATTCCAGAAAGAAAGATAATTTTTTGAAATTCTTAAACTTATATTTAAACTTAAATCTTTAAACTTGTATTTAAAGTTTCTTTCTCTAAGAATTAAAGGAAACTTATTCAAAGCTATAACTCTTGTCATTTCAAAGGTTCCTAAAAACTGAAAAGCAGTTAACAAACAATTTCATAAAGTTATTAGCATAGGAAGCAGTGGTGGGATTCAAATATTTTTACTACTGGTTCTGTGGGCGTGGCTTGGTGGGCATGGCAGGGGAAGGATACTGTAAAATCTCCAGTCAGAGATGGTATATGTCATTCTCCGAACTACTCAAAATTTCCGCTACCGGTTCTCCAGAACTGCTCAGAACCTGCTAATTACCACCTCTGATAGGAAGTATGAAAATCCTAGGTCCATAAAGGCAGATGCCTTGGTTTGGACAAAGGTGACCTCCTCTCGTCTCTCAGAGGTCTAAACCTGCTGAAGACCTTTGCCCCATGGACTCCTCATGAGGAGAACTTGTGTGTGATCCCAAGTAATCTCCCTGATTGTAAAAGTATTCTGAAGAGCCAATCTACTCACCGGCTCTTCATTCTGCCATAGTCATTGGTGCCGTTCTGTCTTCAGTTTGCTGTTTCTTCCCCAGAAGTCCTGGACCTACCTAATATTATTTGGGATATTTTTTAAATGATAAAAAAGCATTTACTCTGGCATTTGATCCCTTCTAATAACACTGCTGCAATAATAGCTTTTTTATATACTTTACAAAGTTTAATTTTTTAAATTGCTTTATGGGTTTTACAGCAAACCCAGTATTTTAATGCACGCAGAGCTGGCAGATGCTTAGCATAAGAAGTGCTATAAAAATATTTAAAAGATTCTTTTTAAAAAAACATGATAAATCTTAGCAATATTCTTAATTCCAAAATCTCTATTTTAACTTTTGCCTCATAACTAGAGGATGTTAATTATGCAACTGCTAAATTTATCATTTCAGATCCTGTAAGAACAAGAGAGATAAATATAGATTTAATCTATTTTATTTTTATTTCAATCAGATCCAAAAGATATAGATTTAATATTATTGAAATAATGGAATTGAAATACAATAATCCTTACTTGTAAGAACGATTTCACTAAGAGTTTAACAGGACATATCCTTTAGCTATGAATCCATCATTATGAAATATAGGTTTCAACAGGTACAAAAATATAGGTTTTATTTAAATCTAGGATACAGTTTCAAAATTGAAGATATTTATGATAATTACATAAACCAAATTAAATGTTGATGTTTATTGCTGTTTACAATCCAAATCATAGTCAAATATTTATTCTGTTGTATGATCACGAAAGCAATGATCTTGAGAACTTCAGCATGCCATGATTTCAAACGTTTAAAATTAAATCTGACTCTACAGTACAGAACTTGTCATAATTAATTATATTATTGATCAGATTTACCTCCGTGAAGCGATTTGCAGGGGGTGGGAAGAGCTATCACCCTTCAAAACAATATCAACTGGCTCTTATACTAGGGAAACTAATGACACTTGCAGAAAACCTTAACGTACAGAGTGGGGGGGAAACTGCATCAGATCAAAATATTGTCAGTCTAGGATTCTGTTTTTAAAGTGTTTTACTATCTCACATATAGGTGCATGTATAACACTAGTTTTAGAGTAAAAACTCAAAAGAAACTGACAAGAGTATTCCACATAACATTAACAGCTGTACTATTAAGAGATTATTATTACATAAACCATCTACAATCTCTCTTTCTCACACTCGCACACTCACACACAGACACATGAACTTATCTAATACAGTATTCCTCCCTCCTATTTCCCCCATAATTACTGTATAAACTTATATATACATTCAAATATTGTTCCAAAAAGATATAAATAATTCACAAGAACAAATCATGTAAGTTAAATGACCTCTCACATTTCTTTCATTGCCAACAGACAAAATATGACATCCAGCCAAACTAGTAACACATAAAAGCTCTCTCTCCCAATCACTTATCTGTGATTTGTGTTTTAGGTCTATATCATAATGGCTAATACAGTGTATAGAAACTGTTTGACCTAATAGTCTGGATCAATATCATAAGTGGATGTGAATAATACTTAGTTCCTGCCTTGGAAATCTGTGGTAACCTAGTTCCCTTCTACGTTTTCAAATTGTGGTCCTAGGCTTCTAAGATGAGGAATGCACTTTGTATAATTACAGGTATAAACAGCAGAAGGTGAATCCATATACACAGCATGCATCCAACCCAACTGTGTTCTAACAAATGCTACTGTAAAAATTCTCTTTTAAAAACCATTAATCCTTTAGTTTAGTATCATTTCTGCATACACTGTATATAATAGCAATAGAAGTATCAATAACACTTAGATTTATATACTGCTTCACAGTGCTTTATAGCCCTCTCTAAGCAGTTTACAGAGTCATTATGTTGCCCCCAACAATCTGGGTTCTCATTTTATCAACTCTGGAAGGATGAAAGTCTGAGTCAACCTTGAACCTGTCAGATTGAAACTTCAGGCTGTGGGCAGAGTCAACCTGCAATACTACATTCTAACCACTACACCACCAGGGCTCATAATAACTTTCTGCAACACGAAAAGTCTAGTAGTTCAAAACCAACATACCTTAAAAGCTATGCAAGTTGCTTTCATTGTGAATGAAATCACCATTCCTAGCCATCACAGATGCTCTCTACCACTTACATTTTCCTTTTTAAAGGCACACAGACATATTTTAAATCAAATATGCTTAAATACAATAATGAAAAACATTTACCATATTTATCATCTGACAGTGCCTTTTGATGCTCTTCAAAATTTCCATGTGAAGTAGTAAATACGAAGGGAAGAACGTAATTGAATATACTGGTACCCATGAATGGACCATATGGCCTACCTAAAATATCCATATTGGTTCCATTTTGATTTTTAACTGTACATTCATTTTGTTCTTACACTGTGGTATGGGAGTCATCTCAATTTTGAGAAGTGCTAAATAGTTGCCAACCTTCATTCCAAAAACATATGGACAAAACATTGAATAAATCAAAGAAATATTCTGTAAGGGATACATATTCTAAAATATTACAAGTACAGAAATGTTAAAGATAATAAATTACATAATTTGGCTGTTGTCATATGCTCAGATGAGTATCCAGATACAGTAAATATTATGTATCCCACAAAAAAAAAAATAATGAAATAGATTTGTCAACCGAAGCATTTGCTCTTTAAAGATCATGCACTGAATTGGCATTTCTTGCTCAACTATGCAGTTCCATTAATTATGAATGCAAATGGTTACAGCGAATAAGTTACTTGTGTCCTGAACAGGTGAGCTAAGCATGATTGCAAATGCAGAATTCTGGTGCCGTTTGTTGGAAGTATCCACAGAACAAAGAGAAATTCCGTATCAATTAAAAATGAAGTGGGAATTCTGGAACTCATAGCCCAATGTGTCTTCCCCAATGGGGAAGGTTGTTTTAATATGCCAACTTCAAAAACTCAATTATGAAAGGAATGAGATTCCTAAGTAAGATATAGCAAAATAGTGTTACTATGAAGGAATAGGGCTCCTATTGCTTGGTAATAACACCAATGACTGAAAAGCCATCCTCGTTAGCCAAGGTCTTGTCATTTCAGCCAGTGCTGTCTTACAGAAAAACATTATCATTACGTATTTAAGCTTAAAGAAAAAGACCATCTGAAATAAAAAAAACTCGGTTGTGTGAATCAGAAGACTCCAATTATGGCACACTGGACTTAGCCATATCTTCAAGTTCAAGGCAGGAAAGCGGAGAGACTGTGCCAGCCTTATGTATGAAAGCAAATCTCTCTTACTAGGTAATATGTCTATGATACAGTCAACCATATTATTTGATACTTGCTACATAGAATAGGTGAAGAATTTTGTTAGGACTACCATTTAGGATTCCTTGGCTAAACTGTATTTTATCTATTCCTTAACAGCCTTGGAGGTTCCCAGGCCTGTCAGAGAATAAAAACAGTGTAAGTAAACAATGTAAGTCAATAAAAACATGTACTAATGAAAACATACTCCTAAAATCAAATAAGTAAGCAGCTGAATTAAAGAGTCAAGCCAAAGAACATCCTCCAAAGTGCCAATATAGTGTGGAATCTGGATCTGAGACCTGAACTCATTCCAAGGCCATGAACTGATTGAGATGAAAGCCATTCGCTCACTGCTATTTTATTTTGCCTAGAGATAAGATTGGAAGGTAAGCTTAAGAAGACAAATAAAAGAGTGATAGCTATTCCTGAAAATATTTGAGAACCATATTATGAAAAGCATTACGAGATAGTCCTTGATTTATAACCATTTGTTTGGTGACTGTTCAAAGTTACAAAGTTACAATGGTAGCGAAAACACTGGTTTTCATACTTACGACCACTGCAGCATGATCAAAATTTGGATGCTTGGCAACAGGTATGTATTTATGATGGCTGCAGCATCCCGGGATCTTGTGATCACTATTTGTAACTGTCCCAACTGGCTTCCAACAAGCAAAGTCCATGGGGGAAGCCAGATTCACTTGTGGCAAAAAAGGCCATAAAATGGGGCACAACTCACTTAACAACTATCTTGCTCTGCAGTGGAAATTTTGAGCTTCATTGTGATTGTACATCAAGGACTTACCTGTATAGGGTTGCACCAATAACCTAAATTAAGTCTAGAACTATGTTGGTTGTCTGCCCTGTATAACGAAAATATCTCAAACATATTTGTGAAATTTTACTCCCATAAAGGGATTCATAGCAATATTTGCACTTAGTCACTATTTCACACCGTTTCCCAGTGCAATTCCACATACTAGTATGTATGTGTACGTACACATACAAAAAAAAATATGCATCGCCATGGCACAATATTATCTCCAAGAAATCACTGGGCTTGAACTCAAAACAGAGATATAAAATTAACTAATTGCTCTAGCAACTTGTTCATCAAAAGAACCACTGATTCGCGGAGAGGCAGAGGTAGAAGACCTTGCTCACATCCTACTTGATTGTTGCCTGTATAAGAGGATGAGAGACAGGTACCTCGGACTATATATCAAATGAATTACCCATTGGGATTCCTATATCAAAACAAAACTCACCTTATGTGCAGCCAGAATCTGAAAATAACATTTAACACAGCAGAGTACTTAAGCAAAATGGTTCAGGTGAGATCTGCATATGATTGGAGTAGATCGCAGGGATGACCCAGACATATAATTTTATCATATTTTATCTATATTTTAAATTATTGTATTCTATTCCAATTTCATTTTAGACTGTATTTTATTCCAATTTCATTTTAAATTGTATTTTATCCAATTCCATTTTAAATTGCTTTTATCTAATTTTAGTAATAATTTGTTTCTGGAACTTTGCACTTTGATATGGCCCAAGGGCTAATCAATAAAGAAAAAGAAGAACCACTGAGTTAAAAACAACTTCCATACAGGTAAATTATGTGTTATCCAATCACTGTTCACTGGTGGCTACCACCTAAATACAGGTAATCTTCAACTTACATTTGTTTAGTGACCATTCGAAGTTGCAATGGCACTAAAAAATGTTACTTATGACCGTTTTTCCACACTTCTGACTATTGCAATATCCCCATGGTTACCTTTTGCTACTTTTTGACAAGTCAATGGGGAGTCAGAGTCACTTGACAACGCTGATACTTAACTATAGCGACTCGTTTAATACTGGTGGCAAGAAAGGTTGTAAAATGGGGCAAAGCTCACTTAACAACAAAAATTTGGGCTCCATTGTGGTTATAAGTCGGGGGCTACCCATACTTAGATTTTCTCCATGACAATCCACTAACCTAATTCTTCAGATTTTCAAATGGTGCATCCAACACTATTGTAACTGAGTTCATTTTTTTTATTGCTGATTGTTCTCTTCTCTTTCTTTTCAATTTTCCAACCATTGGAGCCTTATTAGGTCTTAGATCTTAGAATAATGTGTCTGAAGTAGAATAATTTGAGCCTGGTCATTTTTGCCTCAAGTGACAACTGACACATGACAAGTTCATGATCTGTTCCACTATTGGAAGATACAATACAATAATTTAATAATAATTAATAATTAAACATTTGGATAAAAATAATCTGATTTTACAAAAAACATTTTTTGCGTGTTAATGGGCATATTAAGTTGGCCCAATTCAAAATTCAGAATTAGGGGTCTAGATAGCTTTTTAAAAAATCTTTATAACAAAAAGCTGATTGGACATTTAGCGCAATATAGATGTATTCTCATTGTTACAGAAATTCAGCAAAGAACTGCAAGCAACAAGGCTATAGAAATAATATCTTGGTTGCATGCACTCTGATTCTAATGATGCAGAAGCTCAAATCCCCTGTTGTGTTTCTCAGGACTAAAATGGCAATTTACAGGAGGAGCTAACTTTAATCCTCCATGGCCCAATTACCTTCTTTACCTTCTTTAATTTCAAGTCCAATTGCCCATTTCATGGTCATCCTGGCCAGGCTCAAGTCCAGTCTATTAAGGAGATGTAGCTTTTCTGATTGCTCGGTAAAGTTTCCTGGCATAAAGAAAAGCTTGCCAGAAGGACGAAAGATCAGAGCTGCACTCCCAAATACTAGTTTCCCTTCAATGATCTCAGTTTGAGATATAGAAAAAAATCTCAACATCTTTTATTTTTCCTTCCCTTACAGGCTAGTTTAAAAGTCAAGTTTTTATACTGTCTGCCTAGTCCACAGGCAATTATATAAAAGCCCCCCAGTATTGACTGTCTTGTAGATTTCTCGTAGAATTATTTCTTTTTAATTCAAGATAATCAGCAATAAATGGTTTTAATTCAATCAACCTTTCAATCATAGGCCTTTGTCCTTCATTTTATCACTACAGGAGTGGAGAGGGGACCAAAATTTAGAATGGAATGGAATGGAATGGAATGGAATGGAATGGAATGGAATAGAATGGAATAGAATAGAATAGAATAGAATTCTTAATTGGCCAAGTGTGATTGGACACACAAGGAATTTGTCTTTGGTGCATAAGCTATCAGTGTACATAAAGAAAAAATAAAATACATTCATCAAGAATCATACTTGAGTATGATACATTCATCAAGATTCAAACAAGAATCATAAAACAATATAAATCATAAAGATACAAGCAAAACAGTTATAGTTATAAGTTGGAAGAGATAGGTAATAGGAAGGATAAGAAGAAAATAGTAATAGTCTTACTAAATAGTTTGACAGTGTTATGAGAATTAGTTGTTTAGCAGAGTAATCGCATTCAGGAAAAAAACTGTCCTTGTGTCTAGTTGTTCTGATGTGCATTGTCCTATAATGTCGTTTTGAGGGTAGAAGTTGAAATAATTTATGTCCAGGATGTGATGGGTCTGTAGATATTTTCACAGCCCTCTTTTTGACTCGTGCAATATACAGGTCCTCAATGGAAGGCAGGTTTATATCAATTGTTTTTTTCTGCAGACTTCCGTTGAAGTCTGTGTCTGTCTTGCTTGGTTGCAGAGCCAAACCAGACAGTTATAGAGGTGCAGATGACAGACTGAATGAATTTCTTTGATTTGAATGAAATCAAAGAAATTGATAAGGATGGATGTGAAAAAGAGACTGCCAAAGAAAAAGAACAGAAAACTAGATTTCAGGGATAAACCGTAGAAATTGGTAAGAAGAAAAAAGTTAAAACCAAGAAAGACAAAGATATCAGGAAGTTCAGAGAGTTATTGGTATCTAGTATGAGAAAATGAACTTAGCTAGACAACTATTACTATGATAAGACTACAGGAATTGATGGAATAGAAACATGTGGCAAACCACAAAAGAAGAATCTGTAAAATTTCTATTCAAACTACAGAAGCAAATCTGTAGAACAATAAAAGATCTGAAGACATCTGAAGGCACCAATATAAAAAATAGATTTAAAAGTTTGTGCAGATTGTCATACAATATTCCTTAGTGTCACATGTTAGTAAAATAATGCTCAGGATCATTCAATGCAGATTAAAGTCCTAAACAGGAAGGGAAATGCCAGATGTTCAAGCTGGCTTTAGAAAAGGCAAGGAATAAAAGATATGATTGCTGATTCAGACTGGATATCTCAGAAAGCTAAAGAATTCAACAAAAGAAAACGAAAAAATAAGAAGTCAATATGTGCTTCACTAGAAAGGCCTTTGTGTCAACCATGTCAAGCTCTAGAATGTGCATAGGAAAATGGGAATACCAGAACAACTCATTATCATTGGGTAAATCCCTATATGTAGGATAGGGAACCTGATTCCAGATGGAAAATGGCAATACAGCCTGGATCCAGATCAAAATAGGAATGAGACAAGGCTATGAGTTCTCCCTTTATTTATTCAACCTGATGGAGGCTGGACTCGAAAAAGAAGAGCGTGATTTAAAATTGGAGGAAGAAACAGTAAACTGTACTATGCTGATAGTTGTTAAAGATCTGCCAGATCTAACACTGAAAGTCAAGGAGAAGAATGAAAACATGGGACTAAAATCACATAGTAAAAAGATCAA